>NC_045434.1:5872573-5977111 GCF_002776525.5 Piliocolobus tephrosceles | reverse complement strand
AGTGGCCGGATCTCAGCTCACTGCAAGCTCTGCTTCCCGGGTTTACGCCATTCTCCTGCCTCAGCCTCCCGAGTAGCTGGGACTACAGGTGCCCGCCACCTCGCCTGGCTAGTTTTTTTGTACTTTTTAGTAGAGACGGGGTTTCACCAGTTTAGCCAGGATGGTCTCGATCTCCTGACCTCGTGATCCGCCCGTCTCGGCCTCCCAAAGTGCTGGGATTACAGGCTTGAGCCACCGCGCCCGGCCGTATTTTTAACTTTCTGATTTTTTATAATAAAACAGCTTAAAACAAACACATTGTATAGGTATATAAAAATATTTTTTACATTCTTTTCTGTAACTTTTTTCTATTTTGAGATTATTTTAAAAATTTTGTTAAAAACTAAGACATAAACACACATATTGCCCTAGGCCTACACAGGGTCAGGATCATCAATATCATTATCTTCCACCTACACATCTTGTCCCACTGTAAGGTCTTCAGGTGGCAATAACACTCATGGAGGTCCATTTTTATATACAGGAATACACTCTAAAATAATGATAGAAAGCATGGCACAAAGAGTCTTCAAAAAGTTCATGGAAAGTGTGTATTATGAAAAATTATGAATGAATTTCGAATATTTCACAAATAAACTACTAACTTGTTATAACATGTCTGAACAGGAACTAGTTTGAAAAGAGCTCCTATCAGGGCAACATGAATTTTGCTAAAATTAAAGTGAGAACAAATATCAAATTTATGGTAAAGCTTGGATGGAAGAGTGATAAAATCATTAATGCTTTATGCAAAGTTTGTGAGGACAATGTCCCAAAGAAATCATCCATTTACAAATGGATAACTTGTTTTAAGATGGGATGAGATGATGTGGAAGATGAGGCTTGCAGCGGCAGACCATCCACATCAATTTTTGACCAAAAAAATCATGTTGTTCATGCCCTCATTGAAGAGGACTGATGATTAACAGCAGAACAATAACCAACACCATAGACATCTCAACTTGTTCATCTTACAGAATTATGACTGAAAAATTACAGTTGAGCAAATTTTTCATGCCACGAGTGCCAAAACGATTGCATCCAGATTCGCTGCAGACAAGAGCAGGGCTTTCAATGGAAACTTTAAATAAGTGGGATCAAGATCTTGAAGCATTTCTTCAAAGAATTGTAGCAGGAGATAAAACACATCTTTACCAGTACCATCCTGAGGCAAAGCACAGTCAAAGCAATGGCTACCAAGAGGTGGAAGTGGTCCAGTGACAGCAAAGGCTGTGACCACTCAAGAGCAAAGGTCACGGCAACAGTTGTTTTGGGATGCTCAAGGCATTTTGCTTGTTGACTTTCTGGAGGGCCACAGAACAGTAACATCTACTTATTATTAAAGTTTTCAGAAAGTCAAAACTTCAGCAGAAAAATGTCTGGGAAAATGCCACCAGAGTCCTCCACCATGACAACACTCTTGCTCATTTCTGTCTGTCATCCAATCAAACAAGATCAATTTTGTGAGAGTTTCAATAGTAAATCATTTAGGCATTCACCTCACAGTATGTATGTATGTATGTATGTATGTATGTATGTATGTATGTATGTATTTGAGACGGAGTCTCACTTTGTCACCCAGGCTGGAGTTCAGTAGTTCAGTGGTGCAACCTCGGCTCACTGCAACCTCTGCCTCCTGAGTTCAAGTGATTTTTCTGCCTCAGCCTCTCGAGTAGCCAGGATTATAGGCATGTGCAACCATGCCCTGCTAGTTTTTGGATTTTCAGTAGAGACGGGGTTTCACCATGTTGGCCAGGCTGGTCTTGAACTCCTGACCTTAAGGGATACGCCTTCTTCGGCCTCCCAAAGTGCTGAGATTACAGGCATGAGATAACCATGCCCAGCTTCCAGCTCACTGTCTTGATTTGGCTCTTTCTGACTTCTTTTTGTTTCCTAATCTTGTTTAAAGGGCAGCCATTGTTTCTTTACTTAATAGTATAAAAGAGACTGCACCGACATGCTTAAATTCCCAGGACCCTCAGTTCTTTATGGTTGGACTAAATGGCCAGTATTATTGCTTACAAAAGTGTCTTGACCTTGATGGAGTTATGTTAACATATCAAGTTTATATTTTTTAGTTTTATATTTTAATTCTATTTTTCCACAAACTTTCTGAAGTACCCTGTATTAGTCCATTCTCATGCTGCTGTGAAGAAATACCCAAGACTGGGTAATTTAAGAGGGAAAGAGGTATAATTGAGTCACGGTTCCACATTGCTGGGGAGGCCTCAGGAAACTTACAATCATGACAGAAGGCAAAGGAGAAGCAGACGCCTTCTTCACAGGGCAGCAGGACGGAGTGAGTGCAAGCAGGGGAAATGCCAGATGCTTATAAAACCATCAGATCTCGTGAGAACTCACTAGCAGGAGAACAGCACGGAGGAAACCACCCCCATGATCCAATTACCTCCACCTGGTCTTACCCGTGACACCTGGGGATTATGGAGATTACACTTAAAGGTAAGATTTGAGTGGGGACACAGGGCAAAACCATATCATACCCCTTAGTAAATACTAGGCTACAGGAAATTTTCAGTTCCATGATAATTTTATGGGACCCTTTTCATAGAGGCAGTCCATTGTTAAATGTTATATGGTACATGAGACATGTATATGGTATATGAGACATGTATATATATGAGTATATATAAGATATATATCAGATATATATGATATATTATATATAAGATATGTAACATATATGATCTATAAGATATATAAGATATGCATATGATATATATGATAGATATAAGATATATATGATATACATATAAGATACATAGTCATGTATATATATGAGTATATATATACTCCTATATACATGAGATATATATACATGAGAAATGTATATATGTATCTTAATCATACCACACAAGGTTACAAGACTTCTACAAGCACATTGTTCAGAAGGACTTTTCTTTGTTTTCACCCTAAAAATCTTGTCTCCCAGCATTTGTCAGTGTTCTAGACTTGGTCCTAGTCAGAAAGACTCACTTTCATCTATGACACTCACACACACTAAAGGAAACAAACTTGACCAGTCACATATTAATTTGCAAAAGAACATTTTCTTTTTCCGTCATTGGGATGCTCATGTCTTCCATCCTGGGGCCATCTTCTAGTATCACAATACCTGGAAAACCAAAATAGCTATCAAAAGACTTCTTTGTGAGCATGAAGTTGGAGCTAATGAAATAGGCTGAAGGGACAATCTACCTGGCTTTGGTGAGACCCAGAGAATCACCTATGCTCCGTAACAGTGCTATTTTCTCAGTGATAGAAAAAATTGGGGTATCTAGGGTTTATTGTCTCTCTCGCTAGATGATACTCAGTAAACACAGCCAGCATCAAGCATTTGAACTCTATTCTTCTATGCTAACTACCCATACCTCCTGTTCATAGGCTACTTCTTCAAACTACGTAATTTATCATAGGTGTTTCTGATTAGAAATGGTAATCTTATTTCATCCTACTCAGAATTTTTCGTGCTTCTAAACTCTTAAAATACATATTTAAACACAGTTTCTTGGAATTCTCCTGCTGCTGCCTAACCATATTCTATTTTCTTTATTTATGGGTTTTACTGGTTTAACTCACAATAACTCATGCACCTGCAAGTTAACAATAATAGCCATGGTTTACTGAGGGTCCTCCATGTACCTGTATTTCAGTTAGGCTCTTTCAGCTGCAAGTAACAGACACCCACACACATTAACTCAAGAAAGGAAGCAGGTGGGAAGGAGAAAAACATTTTATAGAAAAGGATGGGAATGCTTCATGGGAAACCAAGAACAGAAACCAAAGTCTAACCCAGCATCATGAAGAGGCTGCACTAGAGAAGTCAGTAGCAAACTTCTGTGGATCTTCTCTCAGGTATTCCACCATTAAACACAAATGCTTTCAAATGTTTGCTCTATTCTCTTCTTGCTGGTGTCCTTGACTTCTATTTTGTATATCTTTTCTCATGATCCTAGCTTTTGCCTATTTATAATTGAAATTTGTGATGCACCCTCTTGGTCAGGATTGTATTTAATTATCTTTCTCACTTTTGTGTTTCCATTGCCAACAGTTAATTCTCTTGTTTTCCCAACGCTCATTTTCAAAAGTAAGTACAGATGCTTCTTGACTTATGATGAGGTTAGATCCCAATGAACTCATTGTAAGCTGAAAAAATCACAAGTCAAACACGCATTTAATACACCTAACCTACCGAACATCATAGCTTAGCCTAGCCTACCTTAAATGGGCTCAGAACACTTACCTTAGCCTACAGTTGGGCAGAATCATCTAACACAAAGTCTATTTTATCATGAGGCACTGAATAGATCATGTAATATATTAAATACTTTACTGAAAGTGAAAGACAGAATGATGTATGAGTACTCAAAGTATGGCTTCCATTGAATGTGTATGACTTTTGCACCATCATAAAGTCAAAAAATCTTGTCAAACCATTACAAATCAGGGACCATCTGTATTTGATTAGTCCAACTCATCTTTTTCAGGGATGTTTCTGTTTACACCAAATTAATTCATGGTTACCTTGAGTCAGATGCATGCTCACAATCCATCACTGTAACGTGTTTATATAACGTGGGTGCTAAGATCCACTCATCTATAGGGACAGTAAGAAAAACCATTTTCCTCAGCAAGGCAGGAACCATGATTGGACAATTTATCTAAGTATCTTGCTAAATTGCATACATTATCACACTTAATTCTCCCAAGAAATGTGGTGTAGATATTATTAGCCCCAATTTGTGGAAAAAGAAATTTAACCTTAATAAGATTAAGCTCCAAATCATGCATTTTTTAAGTGACAGATAAAGTTACCTCAGTAGAGATTATTAAGCTTTAAATGTCCCCAAAGCCCGTCATTTAATAGCCCGAGATTTTTGGAGGTAGAGATCTTATCTAAAAAACTAGGGACAAGGTGTTCCTGTGGTCTTTGAGCCCACACTAAGAATACATTCTGTACATTGTCACAATAGTTAACATTTTCTAACATTTTTAATGTACCAGGCACTGTTCCCAATGTTTACAATGAATTCTCTCCTTGAACCTTCATTACAACCCTATGAAATAGGTGCAATTATTGTCCTCTTTTCATAGGTAAAAACTGAGGTACAAAAGGAAAGAGAGATTCAGTCAAGGAAAGTAACCTTGTTACTGGCAGACCTGCAACTCGAATCTGGGTTGACTAAATTCAAACCCTCTATACTTGTTAGAGGCAATAGTGACTGAGGAGGACAGCTCAAAGTCTGCCCCCTTTTCCACTGAAGGTGGGATAATGGCAACATTTTTTCTGATTCAGGAAGGGAAATCTGTACTGCACGTTAGGAATAACTTTGTGACCAAAAAACTTGGGCTACATAGAATCTCCAAAGAAATTTGAAAATCTCCTTTCTTATACATATTCTCCCCCATCTTTTCTCTTTATATCCAAAATCCCTCCTTGCCTTTAAAGGGGTTGCCAATTTGTTTTCTGAACAGATTTTAATGGACTTGTCTATGTGTCAGGGTCTGCTTCTGAAATCATAAGAAAATTCTGCTTTGCAGGGGAGAAAAATATCAATCAGAAGTCAGGAAGAGGATGTGACTTGCACTAGAGTGATCAGGGCGGCCGAGGAACAGAACTGTGACTGCTGGTAGTCACCCCTGCGGGTCTGCAGCAACCTCCATCCTTGCCTCCTCAGAAGAAAGAATTTGAGAGGCAGAAGGAGATTCTGAGGCAAGTTTTAGAGCAGGAGTGAAAGTTTATCAAAAAGCCTTTGAGCAGGAAGGAAAGGGAAGAAAGGAAGGAAAGCACACTTACAAGAGGGCCAAGCAGGCGACTTGAGAGACCAAGCCTGTGACTTGACCTCTTGACTTGAGGTTTTATACATTGACCTTGAGGTTTTGTGACAAAACCTCTTGACCTTTTGCACATTGGCATAATTCCGGGATCTTGCGTCACTCTTCCCCACTCCTGAGATCTTATTGAGAAGCTGCTGATCATTTTCAGGTGTTTGCTATCTGTTAGGTGCCTGCCTGTCCCTGGTGCCAGCTGTGACCAATTATTACTTCAGAGAAACAGTTAACAGCTGCGTGACCATCACCTGATGGTCGCCCAACATTTCTGATGCATTTGTGGGGAGCCCTCTCCTGCCCTGCTCACAGACTAGCCACCTACTGTAACAGAACTCCCACTAGACTTTGGGGAAGGGGATTCCCACTTTACATTCCCCATGGTTAGCAGTGCTCACCTAATGTCATCTGGATCAGAGATGACAGGCAGTCAATTCTGTCTTTATTGATCGTTAACAGGGTGGTTGGGAAATGAGGAAGTATTTGAAAGACAAAAACAAATGACCAGAAGTCTGGAAAAGAGACATTTCATTGCAGAAACGCAGCAGATAATGGAGAAAGGTTATCCTGTCCCAGACAGGAAAAAGGGGAAGGGTGTGCTGAGCATCTCTCCCTCCTCTGGCTGCCCAGCTCTTTGCTGCATCCCTGATTCAACTCGTGTTACTGTCTGCAGTCGTGCTTGGTGGTTGGCAGTGTACATGTCTGAAGGCCAGTGTCCAGGTGCCTAGGACACAGCAGACACTCAATAAATGTTTTCTGAATTCTTAGGATCGTACTTTGCTATGTAGGTGGCAAAATCGAGATGCAGAGAATAGTCTTACCCATAGCTAGTCAAAGAGCTGAGGGAGTCCCAAAGGCTCCCTGTGGAAATCCTCTCTCAGTCTTCCTGGCTTCAGGGGCCTCATGTACGTTTACTCTCTCCTGGAAGAGCTGAGTTCTAAGACATCCAAATTTGCTGGACTCCGTCCTGGGGGTCTGTCCTCTGACTCCCTCCCTTTCCTGGTTCTTAGGAAGATCCTGCCTTCCAGCCTGATCTATACATGACTGCACTTGGACCACCAGAGGCACAAGCCCATGTCTTCTTGGCTTCTGCTTAGCCCCTGCCTTTGAGGAAAACCTACCCCAAAACTATGAGGAAAAACATTGCTGGCTGAGTGACACAGCTGCATGGACCCACGCCCTTTAAATCCACAGAGGTCCCCAACCCTCCCTTATTTATCCAAAGAATAAGGGGGCACTGTGAGACAACCTGAGGGTTGATACCTGTTCAAGGTTGTCTGGCCAAGTGTAGCCCCGACGTACCACAGTAAACCATGAGCAATATGGGAACAACTTCCCTGGTTTCCTTTCCCCACTTCTTACATTTCATTGTAGGCATCTGGTGATGAGGAGATAACGACTTCTTGGGCATTAATTGTCTTGTTTTTCTTACAGATCTGAATATGGCCTGGGGCTGGATAGAAGGAATGAAATTAAGCCAGCTGTTGTTCCATTTTTTTTCTTTTTGTCTTTTCTTTTTTCTTTTTCTTTTTTTTTTTTTTTTTCTTCTGATTTTAGATTTGCCTTAGGCTTCCTCTTTTACTTCTTTTCCCCATTCCCCTTTCACAATCTTACAATCTTTCCTGTCCTTAAAATGCAGTGGGGGAGATGCCAAGGAGAAGGTAGATATTGTTGGCTTAGCCTCAGCAGAGTTTTAGAGAGCCCATGTTTCTAGTAGGTAGACTGATGAGGGAGTTTAATCTAATAAACTCAGTTTACAGATAAAAGAAGCTGCAGTTCAGGGAATTCAAACAATCTGCCCAAGATCATGGAGAGGATGGGTGGAAGGGAAGAAGATAAATCCATTGTCTTATTTTCAGTCAGGCCCTCACAGCTATGGTACAATTGGTGGGGGGAGAAAAATGAATAGTAAATTTATCAGTATTATGACTATTTCAAGATCTACCACAGAGTTGCAGACACGTAGAGCTGAATAATACTTTGCTTGCATAAAGACAATATCCCTCATTTCCTGCTGGAGAGAAAAAAAAGAAAGAAAGAAAAGAAAAAGAAAGAAAGAAAGACAGTATCCCTTGTGCATCTGGAGTTTTAGCAAAAATGGAGGTTTATTTGCCATAATTTTTTCGCATTTCACTTCTTAGTATCTTAAAGAGCAGAACGCAGCAGGATTCATTTTCTTGCATGGTAAGAAGCTTTCATACACAGAATTAATTGGTCAGCATTTTGCTACTGAGGCTTCACAGCATGATTGTTTCCATTTTATAGTTTCTGATACCTTGGGTTCCATAATGATGATAATAAGTGCTCCCCATGACTTTGCAGAGTTATCTACATAGCCCCATAGCTGTACTCTGAGAAAGGAGTTTCATTGCCGTAAATTCAAGGAATGGACAGTCAAGCAGTAAAACCAAGTCTCAAACCATAAATGGCATCACCCAGTGTCATCTAGTGAGGTTAAGTTAGTAGACATGTGGGAGGAATAAAGTTTTAGGAAGTTGTGTTAACTTTGATCTATTATGTAGGCATTTTATCCCCTGGTACTTGACTATTCTGTCTACTATTGTATATAGATAAAGGTATTTTCACTTCTAGGCTTTCTTGTTTTTTAGATTAAGAAAAATTTATTAGAAATTAAATATTAAAACAAAAATTAAATGTTTTGATTTTTTTGCTATATTCTAAAGTGGGCCCTAGGACAGTTGCTGTGAAGCAATAGTCTTCACACAGTGTACCACTCAGGCTCAGGCTGTTCGGATGGGCCTCAGATCGGAGTTAGTAGGGGAAAGGGGCTTGAGAGGAGCAGAAGGGGCAGGGCTTCAGGGCTCCAACCTGTGCTTTCAGTCAGAGAAGACAGAGCTGTTGTTCCCTCCCTTCTTTCCTTCCTTCTTCCCTTGCTTCCTTCCCTCCTTTTTTTCTTTTCTTTTTTTTGATGGGGGCAGATTTGTGTGTGTGACAGGATCTTGCTCTGTCACCCAGGCTGGAATGTAGAGGTGATTACAGCTAACTGCAGCCTCAAATTTCTGGGCTCAAGTGATCTTCCAGCCTCAGTCTCCCTCCAGAGTAGCTGGGACTACAGGCACATGCCACAGCACCCAACTATTTGTGTGTGTGTGTGAAAATGGGGTCTTGCTATGTTGTTCAGGCTGGTCTCAAACTCAGAGGCTCTAGTGGTCCTCTCACCTTGGCCTCCCAAAGTGCCGGGATTATAGGTAGAAGCCACCATGCCTGGCTTTTCCTTCCCCTTTCTCCCCTCCTGTTTTAGTGCAGCCTGCTTTATACAAATGTCATAGACTGGATGGCTTATAAACCACAGGAATTTGTTTCTCACGGTTCTAGGGGCTGAAAGTCTGAGATTAGGGTGCCCTCAGACTGGTAAGGACCCTCTTCCAGGTAGCTGACTGCTGACTTCTCATTGAGAGCAGAGGAAAAAGAGAAACTCCCTCACGACATTTATAAAGCACTAATAACATTCACAAGGGCTCCATCCTCATGACCTCATCTAACTGCAATCACCTCCCAAAGGCCTGATCTAATAATATCATCACACTGGGGAGTCGGATTTCAATGTACGAATTTTGTGGGGATGCAAACATACAAACATTCAATCCATTGTACTTTCCTTCCTTCTTCCTTCCCTCACTTCCTTCTTTCCCTCCCTCCTTCCTACTTTCCTTCCTTCCTTTGCTCCATTTTTCTAAATTTCTAAGATAGCCTTTTAATACAGAAGTTTCATTTACAAAAATAGAATCTAAACACAGTTCAGAGACTATATTTAGGGAGATTATATATCAAGTATTTTTAAATCAGTTTAATTGAAATATAATTTACAAACAATAAGACACATTGTTTTAAATGTCCAGTCCAGTGACCTTTGATAAATATATGCAATTGTGTAACCACCATCTCAGTCAATGTAGAACATTTTCACTCCCTGAAAGTTTCCTCATGACCAACGCTCCTTCCCTAGCCCAAGCCTCAGGCAACCACAGCTCTGCTTTCTGTCTTGATAATATGGCCTTTGCTAGAATGCCATAAAAAGTGGAAGACAGTATGGCAATTCCTCAAGGATCTAGAACCAGAAACACCATTTGACCTAGCAATCCCATTACTGGGTATATATATACCCAAAGGATTATAAATCATTCTACTACAAAGACACATGCACACGTATGTTTATTGCAGCACTATTTACAATAGCAAAGGCTTGGAACCAACCCAGATGCCCATCAATGATAGACTGGATAAAGAAAATGTGGCACATGCACACCATGGAATACTATGCAGTCATTAAAAAGGATGAGTTCTTGTCCCTTGCAGGGACATGGATGAAGCTAGAAACCATCATTCTCAGCAAGGTAACACAGTAACAGAAAACCAAACATTGCATGTTCTCACTCATACACGAGAGCTAAACAATGAGAACACATGGACACAGGGAGGGGAACATCACACACCAGGCCTTTCAGAGGGTGGGGGTCAAGGGGAGGGATAGCATTAGGACAAATACCTAATGCACATGGGGCTTAAAATCTAGATGACGGGTTGATAGGTGCAGCAAACCACCACGGCACATGTATGTCTGTGTAACAAACCTGCACGTTCTGCACATGTATCCCAGAACTTGCAGTAAAATTAAAAAATATATATATAAAAACCTAACAGTTTAGTCATGTAAAAAAAAGAGAGAAAATATCAAAAAAAATGGGAGCAAACAATCTTCTGTTTGCTGGTGTGTTTGCTGTCTTTCACTTAGCATAACATGCTATTGAGATTCATTCATGTAGTTGGGTGTATTCATCATTTACTGTGTTTGATTGCTGAATAGTGTTGCACTGCATGGGTATAACACAGTGGACTTACTAGTCCCTCTTTCTGTGAAAGGGTAGTTAGGTTCTTTCCCATTTTTTAATCTATTATGAATAAAGATGTTCTGAATACTCTCATGCATGCTTTTGTGTGAACATATGTTTTCATTTCTTTTGAGTAAGTAGCTAGGAGTAGAATTGCTAGGTCAAATGGTAGGTATATATTTACTTTCAGAGAAACTCTCTGTGTCCCAAAGTAGCTGTTTATATATCGCATTGTGGTTTTTATTTGCATTTTCATCTTGATTAATGATGCCGAGCATCTCTTCATGTGCCTTTTTTTTTTTTTTTTCCTGGAAAGTGTCTATTGATATATTTTGCCCATTTTAATTGGATTATTCAAATTATTATTATTGACCCGTAAGGGTTGTCAGGTATATGCATTGAGAATATTTTCATCCTTCTGGAGTCTGCCTTTCCATTTTTTTTTAACAATGTCTTTGGAAGAGGAAGAGTTTTTAAATTTACGAAGTTCAATATATCATTTTTTGTTTGTTTGTTTGTTTGTTTGTTTGTTTTTTGAGACGGAGTCTCACTCTTTCTCCCAGGCTGGATGCAGTGGCGCGATCTCAGCTCACTGCAACCTCCACCTCCCGGGTTCACGCCATTCTCCTGCCTCAGCTTCCCAAGTAGCTGGGACTACAGGCGCCTACCACCACACCTGGCTAATTTTTTGTATTTTTAGTAAAGATGGGGTTTCACCATGTTAGCCAGGATGGTCTCATCTCCTGACCTTGTGATCCACCTGCCTCGGCCTCCCAGTGTTGGGATTACAGGCATGAGCCACTGCACCCGGCTTGTTTTTTTTTTTTTTTTTTTTTCTTTTATGGTACAGAATTTTTGTGACCTCTCTAGGAAAACTTTACCTAACCTAAAGTAACAAAGACTTCATGTTTTCCTTTTTTTCCTGATAGATGTTTTATAGTGTTAGCTTATACAAGTAGGTCTGCAATCTGTTTAATTTTTCTATTTGGTATGAGAAAAGGGTTGAGGTTCTCTCTCATATTTCCTGAAATATGTATATTCCATTTTTCCAGCACTGTTGTTTGAAATCCATTCCCAATTGAATTACTTTGACAGCTTTGTCTGAAATCAATTGACTTTATACATGAGAGTCTTTTTCTTGGTCTTCTAATCTGATCCACTGGTCTGTATGTCTATTAAAGAAGTGAAGGCAGTTTTGAGCATCACCTGAGCACGGGGAGGGGCTGACTTTGGCTATAGGAGAGCCGAGCTGATGCTTGACAGCTATCGTTGCCATTGCTGAGCCTCCCTCCAAATCACCCATGAGGAGGAGCTACTTCTTTTCCCTCCAGCAAAGAGCCTTTCACCAATGGAGGTTTTTGCATGGCAGGTGCCCCCCGACAGGCCCTGAGACGTGACTGAGCCTCATCCAAATTGCCCTGCTGTTTGCCTCCCTTTCGATGGTGCAGGATACATGTCAGTTACCCCCCAAAAGAGCACACTGTCCTGCAGGAGGTGCCATTTGAAAGGGACAGCCCCCTATTCACTCTCTTCTCCAGACTAAATGGCCCCAGTTTCTTCAGTGATGCTTATAGAAGAAAACAGTACAAAGTACTTCAACCGAATTACTCATTTAATCCTGAGAACAATTCCAAGATTTAAGAAATGAAAAAACACATATATGCATATATTCATATGTGAAACTATGCATACACATGCATGCATATCTTATATGTATATGTGTTTTATTTCTGTATCCATTTTAGCAAATTGCCTCTAATATGTTCCTATTGCTATATTCCTTTTTAGTGGGATTTTAAAACTTTTATTATGTGTTTGTATCTTAGTGACTATCACAGTGTCTTAAGTGTCATAATAATATATTGTTGCTGTCAATGATGATAATGATGATGACGATGATGCTGATGATGATAATAATGATGACAGTGAAGAAGCCACAGTAGCCCCGTCAATTCCTAAGGCATGTACTTTCCAGTTTTAACCCTTTTAACATGTGCCACTAATGAACATTGATTGCAGTCATCTCTGCAATTATGTCATAACTCTTTAGAACAATCCTAAACAGTAGACAGAGATACTATGGAAAGTCTTCTTGCCACCTATACACAAAGTAAAAGCTTGGCTAGAGACTTTCTACACTTGATTCTTCCCATTGCTGTCTGTCCACAGTGTCCACTGTTTTATTCCAAAGGGAACATGAAGGTTTTGGCTTGAGGAGCAGATTAACCTCAATGGATGGTTAAATTATGCCTTTATTTGGTGGCTATGTGCTCCACCACCCTCACCCACCATCCCTACCTTTACATACACAGAGCTGTATTGTAGACTTTTCTCATAGATGGAAGGATGGTGACCATATCTATCCCCACCCAACCCCAGCCACTTATTTTGAGATTATGCATAGGTCCTGCAGCAAAACACAACTCCATGTTAATTAGTCAGACTCAGAAAAGCATTTTCCCCACACTCCTTTTTAACTTGCTGCTAACTGAGCACAGAGTGAGCCAGCATGCATTCTTACAAACTCTTTATCACTTCACATTAAAATTTGCAGAACTCCGCTCAATATGAATTCACAGGATGAAAGATAGTACACGCCACAATCTATCTAAGTATGGGAAGCTATTGCTTTGGTCCAGCTAACTCCAGGGTAAATAAGTTTACCCACTGCAGATGACATTAAATAGTAAATACAGGATTTGAGTGTGTTCTTTTCCAGGTTGTATGTGAATGTGTGTGTGTGTGTGGTTGTTTGTTTTATTTCCAAGGTATATCCCAAGCAACTCTAACACCATATCTAATGAATCAAGCTAGGTTAGAGTTTCGAGGTGAAATAAATATCACACTTAAGTCTTACTATTTCCCACTTCTTGGTGTTTGGTTTAATACAACCTCATGAGGCGACAGTTTTCAGGTAGAACAGACTCTAGGAAAAACTGTGAAGCAGGCTAAATGTCTATAACTTTCCTTCATAGCCCTGTTCTTGCCATCAAAGCTTCTGCATCTGGCTACCCTCTGTTGCTTTACAGTCATAGCCTGCTATGATAGTGCTCTGTCAGGCTTTTTTAATATGACACCAGGCTGGAGAGAGAATCTTGACATTTCCTGCCCCTGATGCTTCAAATCTTCTCCTAGGGACCTGCTACATTACTGGCTAATCAATTTGATAAAGCAAATGAAACAGAGGTAATAATGGCTGAGATGATCTAAATTAACCTTCTCAGGTAATTTTGTGCATTTTTGTAAGACACTTGTTGCTTTTAGAAGTGGGAATCGTGCACTTCCAAAATGTGACTCTGGATGGGGAAGAGTGAATTTTTCTCAGGGAAACCTCACATTCCTCAAACCACACCAAGTGGATGTCCTCATGGCAGTCGGGTAAAAGATATCTCAGAGGAGGTCAGACTTTAATTTTATTCCAAGACCACAGACCAGAGTCTTGACTTAAGCTGTCCTTTTGACAAATGTACTTTGTATATTACAAGAGGGAGGAATGATAGAGGTGGATGAAGAGGTGCAAATCCATCACCACTGAGAGAAAACAAAATTGAAGCACAAACTCAGCTGTAAACAAGTTAGTGGCATGCACTTCATGTATAAGCATGCCTCTTCACTTAGTATTTGCAAGAAAAGAGGGAAAATGAGAAATACGTCAAAACTTTGTTCTGGGAAACATGTCAAAATAAGCAATGTTGAAAATAAAAGTCTCACTGTGCTTGCTTTGCCTGGGCAATTTCCTAAAGAGCGTCATTTGCACGGGGAATGTGTTATAGCACAATGCAGATGTTTGGACCCTAGGAATTCAGGACACTGGGAAGTTAATCAAAAGGCTCTGTTTGTAGAAAAAAGAACTTTCCTGTCAAGAAAATGAAGAAAAACCACAGAATTAAGATGAAAAGGAAGATAAGTAAGAAGTAACTTTTTTTTGTTCCCCACAAATCTAGTTCAAGCCACTTACCTAAAACGCTACTGGGAATATCAAAATATTTATACTTCATGTTTTATTTTACCAGCTTAGAAAAACTTGTGCAATTTTCAGGTGTTTTGTCTCAGTTGTTCAGCAACAATCACCCTAATTTGACAGAGAAGCAGGTCCACCTGCATTTATATTCTCCCCTTAGAGATGGAAATAGGAAACAGGAATATTGACCTGGGTATAACACATTTGAGGCCTACGATGTGCAGGACGCTGGGCTTTATCATGGGAATCAGAGGCTGTGAGTGGATGAGAAATATGAAGAAGACAGTTCTTACTTTGGGGGAGGGATGAACAGAAACAAAGAGTTCTAACACAATGAGGTGGGTGTCACGATAAAGATAAGTAGGATACGAATGGAAATATGGAGAGGAACAGGGAGTCTCTGCAGGAAACTGTACGAGTTGGGTGATTCAGTGAGCAGCCAGGCTTGAAGTGCAGTCTCCAGAGAACCATTATGTAATAGCCCAACCTCCTTTTATTCAACTTAAATCAATTTCATTTGGAACATTGAGAGGGAGGCTGAAGCAAATTGGCAAGATATAACCAGCACTCGCCTATTGGTTAACCGGGTAAGAGCTGACTACATTATTTTAGTTATACTGCCTATTTTTTAGAATAGGATAAACATAGATAAAGGAAGTAGAATAATTTCTAAGTCTCCTTTTTCAGGACTAGCGTTTCCAAAGGGGTGGCCCTGGGATCATGCTGTTCTTGAATGTCTGACACCCAGGTAAAAGAAGTGAACACTAGAATTAATGAATGGAAGTTACAAAAAAGAGAAAAAGAAAAAGAAAAAAAACGCACACACAAAAACAGCAACAACAGGTCTTTATCCCAGTAGAAGAAAGAAATATTCACACACTGGGTTCTCTGGGCTGGAATGGATGGACTCTCCAGGAAGTGAGTATCCCTTTGTTAGCTATGCCCAAGCATGTGAAAGAAAATTTCCTCTGGAGTTTGAACTTGATGGTCTTTAAACTCTTCCAACTCTAAGTTCTATAAACAAGTCTCCCTTTTGAGTTTCTGACCTAGCCTGGGTTCCATAGAAAACAAAGCTTGAAACAAAGTTGATTTACTAAGGCTTTATTGGAAGATATGTTTTCAGGGAATCTAGAGCAAGGGAAAGGAGGATGTAATAAAAGAAGAAAAAGCAAATTCCAGCTGATCACAACATTATAATAAACTCAGCTGGGGCATGAGCAGGTGGAATGTCTTCCAGACAGGCTGAGTAGAAATCCCTGGCCTCACTCAACTCTGTCTGATGCAGAACAAAAGGATGAATGATTTATCTGCTGACTTCTTCCCATCTCCTGTTTCTTACTGGTCAAAGTTTGTCCAGAGGAACTTTGATCCTCCTGCACTTCTAGGTGATGTTGCCTTGAGCTTCAAGATAGTTGCTAAAAAAGCTAGATGCTATACCTTGCAGTGTGGGTCTGGATGTGCATCTAGAAGGCATTAAGGTAACCATAGTCTGTCTGGTCAAGCAAGGTCATGAGAGACGAAGACCTTGCCCTTCTTGGCCCTCATCCCCATGGGAAGCTGAAAAAGTCTGAAGTGATAGGAGACTGAGCCATGTGGCAGCAACCAGGGCTCTCCCTGGGGCAAGCAGTAAAGCCCCAAGGCCAGTGAAGTTGAGCAAATGAGCTAATAGGTCCAAGAGCATATCCTGGCCTCCTGTTTCCAACATGAACTCTCTCCTGAGTTAGAGCCCCTTTTTTTTTTTTTTTTTTTTTGAGACAGGGTCTCACTCTGCTGCCCAGGCTGCAGTGCAGTGGTGTGATCATCACTCATTGCAACCTCAACCTCCCGGTCTCAGTTGATCCTCCCATCACGGCCTCCTGAGTAGCTGGGATTACAGGTATGGTGTGCCACCATACCTGGCTAACTTTTTGTAGTTTTTGTAGAGATGGGGTTTTGCCATGTTGCCCAGGCTAGTCCCAAACTCCTGGGCTCAAGCAATCCACTTGCTTGGGTTTCCCAAAGTACTGGGATTACCGGTGTGAGCCACTGTACCTGGCTCATTTTTGAGCTTTATGCTGTAGAGGTGGGAGCAGAAATGAGAAAAACAAAGAGTAAACTCACCAAAGAAAAAACTATGAAATACAAAGATGGTTATATGACAGAAACAAACAAACAAAAAGCACTCAAAGCAAAAGCAGTTTGGAAGGACAGCTTTATCGGAATGCTTTCTCATTGTTCTTGCCTTCTTTCAGGAGTGTCAAGTTGACATGATTCCATGGAAAATGCATTTTTCATGAACAGGGGTGGCTGTGACCTTTAGCTCCTGGAGTTGGAGGGCAGCACCCCAAGGGAGGCTGACTGTGATTCCAGGATCACAGCATGGAATCCGCATACCCATGGTGGGCAGGAACTTCAAGGGCCTTTGCAAGGGCTGTCTGAGCTGCTCTTTGCAGAGTTAGGGGTGGGCAGCAAGGCTGGTTAACTGGCTAAGATCTTACTGCATCACAGTTTGTACGTTTCTGGACTGCCTGTGCCTCCCAGTTGGAAGATGCTTCTTCTTTCTGACAGATGCACAATTCACATCCATGGTCTAAACAAAATGGGCTACAAGGAAGGAATCCAAATAACTTCAAGTATTTAGTATGGAGAAGGAAATCACAGGGTAAAAGGCTTTTGTTGCAAGCATCTGGCCTCGATTGTCTCACCTCCCATTCCCCTCTCACCCCAATGTCATTTAGCTCTATCCTCATTACAGATGGACATATTCTGTCAAAGTCATCTAGAACCTCCAAACTGACAAATCTATTGCCCTTTTCCTAGTACGCAGCCATTCAACTCTCTGCTGCCCTCAGCATTTGCAATCATTCTCTTCTTCAAATGTAGTATCTCTTATGTGGATACTACCTCTCTTTTCAGATTCTCCCCTTTCTCCTTGGAGCCCTTCAATGATCTCTTCAGTTGGTTTCCCGTCATCCAACAGCCTCTCAAGGGTTAGTTCTTTGGAGGGTGGCCATGCCCAGTTTTCCTCATCCATGGTTATAGATTCCATGACCAATTACAGGTTCATGGCTCCCAAATCTGCATTTCTATCCCTGCCCTGTTATCTGGGCTCTGGAATCTTATTTCAAACTATTTACTGGATATTATCTGCTAGGTGCCCCATTAGATGTCTCAAGATATATCAAGGTCAACTCTGCCTGTATCTTGCCTCCCAGATGTGTTTCCTCTCATTCATTGTGTAGTTTGGTAGATGACATTGCCCATCCAAGTGCCCTCAAAACTTCAGGGTTGTCCTAGAGTTTTCTCTCTCCTTCACATACCCTCTGACCCAAGAGATAATGGAGTCACCTCTCCCTCTCCCTGTCCCTGTATTGTTGATGCTCCCATCCAGGCCCTCATTCTCTCTGAAATCTATTGTCCTTGCACCTTCTCCATTTCTAAAATCTGTCCGATTTCTACTACCTTGAGATCTTCTGAAACGCAAATCTGATCACCTTATTCCCTAGTGTCATGAGTCATGTACTCTAGAAACAGAATCTAAGACAGGAATAGGGGTACTTGTGATTTTCTGAGGGGTGCTCTCAAGAAAAACCTGCAAGGAAAGGAATGAAGAGGATAGAAAAGAGACAGGAATAGGGGTATTTGTGATTTTCTGAGGGGGTCCTCTCAAGAAAAACTTGCGAGGGAAGGAGTGAAGAGGATAGAAAAGAGGAAAGGATGTGCTGTGGGGGGATGTCTAGCCTTGGCCCGATCTGCAGATGGAGGACTCTCAACCAAAACCACAACACAATGGTTTCCCATGAGGGTATAGGGGACAGACTTTGTATCCTCAGATAAATCCATCATGGGCTGTGGATTGCCCAAGATATCAGTGGGGAAAGAGGAGTAACTTCTCAGGCAAAGTGACTCCTATCAACTGAGGGCAATTATCCCAAGAAGAGAAGCATTTGTGAGCCTCTAGCAGCCAACATGTGTACCAGTTGGAGGAAGAGTGCTTTGGTAGTAAGTGGGAGCCAGGCACGGCTCCAAGGCAGCTACTACATTATGCTTAAAGTTGCATTTTAGCTCTCCATTCAAGCAGAATAAAATAAAAACCACTAAGCGTGGCTCTTCTCTGTGTGACCCTTGCCAGCCTTGTATCTTACCATTGTCTTTTTCACCTGACATCCTTACTGAATGTTCCCTATAGACTGGATCTCCTATGCATGTTTTCACCACCATTCTTTTGGTCCTGGTGTTCCCCCTGCATGGAATTCTCTTCCTACCTGCTCACTTGAAAAACTCCAGCTCAAATGTCATACTTGTGAGGCCATCATTGAAATTTCTAGGCAGAATTAATTACTCCTATGACTGCCCTTGTCATTGCATTCTATATAAAGCCCCCTTATTACCACTCTTGAAACTGTAAATATTTTCTGGAGTGCTTGTTTCTTCATTAGATCATCTGCGGACTCATATTCTACGTCTCCCAATCTTTGAACCCCAAGACCTAGCAAAAGGTCTAGTGCTTTGTAAAGACTCCAAAAATGTTAAATTAAATTGCATATCTGTGACCTTTATATAAGCAGCAATTGTCACATCTCTGAGGCAAAGAACAACCCATAAGGTCTTCAGCTATTAGACAATTGCTGATTTGAATGCACTGTAGCTCGTTGTTATGAATACCTTTGATTTTGCAATGTTCATTGCACTTCGTCTCCCCTTTATTTGGTGGTTTTCACCTCACCGATATTGAAAATAGACAAGGTTCAGGTTTTGTGGGAAAGACCTGAGTGCTCCATAGAATGTTGTCTCTGTGAATCCAAAAGACAAAAATTACTGATCAAAGCAAAGCAGTGTCTTCTGAAAGTCATATCTATCAGAGGTGATACTGACACTAATGGAAAAAGATGACAAAACCTCCCTTTGATTCTGCAACTTTGGCATGGTCAAGGCATTCGAACAGCAGCTCTTTCCTTTGTGGTAATTTTCATGTATCTTCTGCCACTTCTTTCCAGCTGATTCAGGCTTACCTTATATACAATAAAATTCATCTTTTTAAAGTGCACAGCTTGTATACAGTCATTTAACCACCATCCCCTTCCATGTCTAATGCCCTCAATCACTCTTTGACCTACTTTGTCTAGTGTTTCATGTAAATGCAATCATACAATATAATCTTTTGTGTTTGATTTGTTTCACTTAGCACAATTTTAAAATTTGTATTATTATTAAGATGGAGTTTTACTCTTGTTGCCCAGGCTAGAGTGCAATGGTGCAATCTCGGCTCACCGCAACCTCCACCTGTCAAGTTCAAGTGATTCTCCTGCCTCAGCCTCCCAAGTAGCTGGGATTACAGGTGTGCACCACCACACCCAGCTAATTTTGTATTTTTAGTGGAGGTGGGGTTTCACCATGTTGGTCAGGCTGGTCTCAAACTCCTGCTCTCAAGTGATCCACCCACCTCAGCCTGCCAAAGTGCTAGGATTACAGGCATGAGCCACTGCACCTGGCCAGCAACATTTTTTAAAATTTATTCATGTTACTGTGTTTAATATCTTGTTCCTTTGTCACATGCATATTCCACAATTTATCATTTGCCAGTTGATAAACATATGATTATTTTCCTTTTTGGCTATTATTAATGATGATGAATACTCATGTACATGTTTTTGTGAACATGTATCTTCAATTGTCTCCCAATGATTTTGCTTGGTTATATTAGTGTGTATTTAACTTTCATAAGATATTGCCAAATTGCTTGCTAAAGTGGTTGTACCATTTAACACACCAATAGCAGTGCAGGAGAGTTTCAGTTGCTTCACATCCTCTCTAGCACTTGGTATAGTCAGCTTTTTCTTTTTTTTTTTACTTTGGTCATTCTACCAATTGTATAGTGGCAACTCTTTGTGGTTTTAACTTGCATTTCTTTGATGACTAACATTTTATGTGCTTAATAGCTATGTTTGTCAGGAGAAGGCCAATGTCCTAGCTCAGCATTCAGTCAGGCAAAGCTTCCTCTTACTCAGGTCTTCAGTGGATCAGACGAGGCCCATGGACATTAGGGGGGCAGTTTTACTCAGCTGCTGATTCAAATGTGAATCTCATCCAGAAACACCTTCACTGACACACCCAGAATGGGGTTTGACCAAATGTCTGGGAACCCTGTGACTTGGTCATGTTGACACATAAAAGTAAACATCACAGCAACTACTCACATCTCCTCTTTTGTGAAGCATCTGTTCATATATTTTGTCCAGTTTTTGTTGGAGGTAGGGGAATTGTTTGTCTTCTACTTGAGTGACTTTTTTAAGGTATATTTTGGACAAAAAGTCTTTGCCAGACATGTATTTTGCAAAAATTCTTAATTTTGAGGAAGTCTATGCTTTTTGTTTCATTTGGTGAATGATATTTTTGTGTGTTCCATTTAAGAATACTTTGCCTAATCCAATGGCACAAAGATTTTATCTTCTGTTTCCTTCTAAAAATTTTGTCAAACACTAGCCCTCTGTTTTGTGGTCATTTTCATTTATCTATTTGCAGTTTTTAAGTGTAGCGTCTTTCAGAAGTGCCTATTGTATGATAAAAAGCCTTATGATACACACATGAAGGAGATAATTGACCATTTGTTTTATGGTTATCATCATTATAAAGTAATATGTAAATGAAGATCAGACTTTTGAAAAGAGTCTAGAAAAAATATACACCAAAATGGAATAGTGTTCCTCTCTCAGTGATAATATTATGAATATTTTCTTACTTTTGCTTACCTATATGTTTCTGATTGTTTTCAAAAGAGTATGTTTATAATTTGTATATTTTTAAATACCCTTAATATGCATAAGTAGTACTAAATAGTAACTTATTTATTTACAGAATTAAGCTCATTTCTTGTTATGTCTTATTTGGTACATTTAAGAAAAGCAAAAAATTGTTTATGAAGCTGCAGCTTTCATCTGAGTACACCCATTTCTTTGATATGTGCAGTTACTACATAGCGTTTTTATTTGTATTTTATTCAAATATCTAGAAGGTCTTTTCATTGACTTTGAATGAAAAGCTCCATACTTTTATTCTAGTCATTATCTCAGATAGGAGTAAAAAAAGAAGATTCTGTTACCCTTGACGCCCTCATCAAACTAATCTTTGCTTGGGTTCACCTTCCTTGAGTCTAGGAAAAGTCAGTGAGAATAATTAAGATTACAGGTGGCTACAACTGCAAGAATTGAAGCCATTTAACAAAAAAGCCACCACACCAGGGAAATGAGCTTGCTTCTCCGGAGATGTGGAGCTCACTAAGATAGTTGAGGCAATGTGATTCCTTGGACACTGGTATTTGCTTTACAATCACACCTGCAGGAATAACAACACAATTCTAGTACCAGAGACTGTCTTGATCTAGCAGTTCAGTGCAATTCCTTTTATTTACAACTGAAGACAAACCCTATAGGATCTCAACCTTTTCTATTGCATACACTTGTTCCAAACCTTCTTCCAATGTCCATCTGGTTAGAACACAGCCCCTAAGTATTATCTTCTTCATTTACAGGTGGCTTTGCTCTTCATAATATTAACATAAGCAGCAGGCCCAAAGCCTGACAACCAACCTTGGCTCTTCCCAAACACAACTTATGTTGCTGACGATGGTCCATTTTCAAATCATTCATTCAGTGGCAATGAATATCACTTATTATGAAGGCATCTCAAATTACCCAAAACACACATTAAAGTTTACAGCAGGAATTCATCAAATCAAATTACTCTCTTTCTGTTCCGCTCTACTTCTTTAAGTGTTTGTAAGCAGAGCTCATTAAAACTTCTTGAAGTTGTTTATCATCTGCCTTTCCCTTTACTTTGGGAAGTCATGTTTTGGTTCGTAGATTCAAACTTTTTTCTTTTTTTTAAGTACACACAGCCTTCCTGGAGCAAATTCAGCTACATAGGTGTCCTTGTCCTCATGGACACAGTCTGCAGTCACCGTGTGGCTACCCTCACCAATGAATGGCCACCCATTGACATCACCCCACCCCCTGCACTCCTGAGCCCCTCATCAGCTCTGCTTCTATTTTCTCCAGAGAATTTTTACCCTTCAAGCACACTCTACAGTTTATTTATTATAACCACTGCTATTGTCTCCCCTACAATGTAAGTTCCAGAAAGGCAGGCATCTTGCCTTGTTCATTGGCATAGGCCAAGTTCCTGGAGCAGTGCCTGGCACATAGCAGGCCCCCCCCGCCCCACACACACACACATTATTTTTTAATTTTTTATTTTGAGACAGAATCTCACCCTGTTGCCCAGGCTCGAGTGCAGCAGCATGTTCTTGGCTCCCTGCAACCTCTGTAGCCCAAGTTTAAGCAATTCTCATGCCTCAGCCTCCTGAGTAGCTGGGATTACAGGCATGTGTCACCACACCCAGCTAATTTTCATAGTTTTAGTAGAGATGAGGTTTTGCCATGCTGATCTCGAACTCCTGACCTCAAGTGATCTCCCCACCTCAGCCTCCAAAAGTGCTGGGATTATACTGGGAGCCACCATACCCAGAGGACATATAGTTTTTAAATAAACAAATGAGTGACTCAAAGACCCTCAGAAAGTCTCCTTTGCCCTCCACAGTCTCTCTGCCAGGTGTACTGGTACAGTGCCTGAAATTCTACCTTTAGAGATTTCTACTTTGGGGTTTCTTCATAAGTTCCTTTAGATTATGAGGCATGGACATACTTCTATAAGGAGCACCATTCATCTATCCATTCAATGGCTATTTTTCAGATTATCCACTATGCATAAATGCATAATGCACTGCCATAGGTATTTTGGGGACACAGAACTGAGTCAGATTCATCCAGCCTTCAAGGCAGGCTCAAGTTTACTATTGAAGTGACATCATGCCCTCAAGAGAGATACACAAAGCGCTTCATGGAAACCCACAACTGATGGCTGTGGTTATTTCTATCCCTGGGGGGCTGGGATCCTTGGCTGCCTGGTGCCTCTGACCCTGACAGGGCACTTCTGATAACAGACAGTGACAAATGAGGCCTTTCATCCACTTCTTCATTCACCTCTTCATTAATTTAACATACATCAAGTTTCTTCTCTGTGCCAGGCATTTGCTAAATCCTGGGCACATGGCAGTGAACAAGCAAAACAGAGTCCTTGCCTTCATGGAGGTCACAGTTAGTTGAGAAGTTGGATATGAAATGAGAAGTTGTTTCTTTTAAATGTGACAAGAGTTCTCACAGGGGATACACAGGGAGCAATGGAAGCACATAAAAAGGGCCCCAACTGCAATCTGGCCTGGAGGTAGGGGCTGGTCCTCCCTGGGAATCCCCAGGGAACTGTGGAGGTTTGTGTCTGAATCCCAGATTTTACTGGGACGATGCATAGATAGATGTGTGAACATATGTTTAGTGGGTTTTTTGTGTCATTGTCTTGGATTGGTTTTCATGATGGTAGCTAAGGTGTTTGTTATTGTTACATTTTGTGTTGTTATATCTGAGTGCATGACGATGGCCATGAGAACTTAGGGGTCTCCTTCGATGTGGTGGGATGGCCAAGGTGAAGTCTGTGGTTCATCACACTCGCTCTTTAAAATCACTGGTTCTCAACCTTGGCTGTACCTTGGAGTCACCTGGGAGATATAAAAAAATACTAGTGCCTGGGCACTACCCCAGACTTTGGTAAGTCCATGGTAAACAACCTCCCCAACATCCTGGTCTTTCATGTGGCATTTTTCTTCCACTGCTAGGGCCCAGAGCAAACCTTTTCTCTCTGAGCTTCCTGTTCTCCCTCTTTAGACATTGCTGCTTATTCTCCCATGCCTCCAATATCTCAGGGCCCATCGGGTGAAAATCTCAGATTTAAGGCTTTTTCTTTCTTCATGTATCACCCTTCTTCATTACTGGCATCTCTCAGCTTCTTGGCAAATCTCCCAAATGTATAGGCTTTCACCCTAAGTCTTCATTCACTCCTTCATTTATTCCAATGATATTAACCAACATTGATTGAGTACTTACATTGTGCCTAGTACTCTTGTAGGTGCTTGGTACACACCAGTGGAAAACACTGGCAGCATTACCTATCCTGGTAACTACCTAATATTCTAGGGAGGGGAGGGCAAAATGTCCCCTCACTGGACACAATGCAAAGTGCAGGGGACAGATCTCAAGAGGCAGCAGGTGGAAGAAAGATTAAATGAACCATATGGAGTTCCAAAGGGCAGGCACAAACGAATTGGTGCAAATTACAAAGAAAGATTTTGGCTCAATCATTCTTATTGCGGATAAAATAGTTGTCATGACTAATGAGGGCCTAGTGCTAGTGCTCTGTCAGGCATTGTGCTGAGGGCCTAACAAAAATCTCCCTATTTACCACTCAGAAGAACCCTCTGAACTAAGAACCCCTCGTGAACCTCCTTTCTCTCTCACACAGATAGACAATGCCGAGAGAGTTATCTGAGACTCAGAGAGAGATTCACTGCCTTGGCCAGGCGTGGTGGCTCACGCCTGTAATCCCAGCACTTTGGGAGGCCAAGACAGGTGGATCACCAGGTCAGGAGATCGAGACCATCCTGGCCAACATGATGAAACCCCGTCTCTACTAAAAATACAAAAAATTAGCCAGGCGTGGTGGCGGGTGCCTGTCATCCCAGCTACTCGGGAGGCTGAGGCAGGAGAATGGTGTGAACCTGGGAGGAGGTGGAGCTTGCAGTAAGCCGAGATCACGCCACTGCACTCCAGCCTGGGTGACAGAGTAAGACTCCTTCTCAGAAAAAAAAAAAAGAGATTCACTGCCTTGTATAAGTGACTGAAAGTGACACTAACAGCCTTTATCATCGTTTTTCTGTTGGATGATGTCACTTCCTGGACAATGTATATCTGTAGAGTCATCAAACTTTTCAAACTACTTTGCATTTCTGTGAGCTCACTAGCAATCGCCCTGGTATTAGTTAATTATGAACTTCAGCGAGCTTTTAGGCTCACGCAGAACTTGGAATTTACCAAGAGATATCCAATTGCATTACGCCTTCAGAGACAAAGATGTGCTGTCATCCACCTCAGACGGATTAGACTGCAAGAAGAGTATTTATATCTGTGTATTCCACCGTAAAATTTACATAATAATGTAAAACTACTTTTCAGAAATTCCATTGTGAAAGATTAGATGAGCCAAGAAATACCATGATCAGGAAAGGTAACAAGTGGTTTCTGATCTGTCAACCTTAAGGCATGATGTAGACTGATGGTATTATAATTGCATGTGGCAAAATGCAGGTAAAATGCAGAAGACCTTTGAACTAAGCATGGGACCATTAAGAAAGAGAAGCTTCCACATATCACCATCACCAGGACAAACCGTGGGGGCAGGAGAGGCAGAAGCTGCTTCAGAAAGGTTCCCAACCACCAGTTTTAGGATGTTGAGTCTTCAGTGTCGAGCAATGAGATATTCTGACAGTCACTACTATTGAAACGGCCAGAAATAACTAAGCAGACGTGTGTGTGTTTATTACAACACACATTCCAATGAAACTCTATCGATCATGTCAAAAGTAGAATGTGTGTTTAAAGGGTTTGTGATGTAAATCAACAAATTTTTATTCTCCCGATCACATCCATTCTAAAATGCTCTTGCAAAAGCTTCTTGGAGAAAAGGTAGGGATTCAATAACTATTGGTAAAGAGTTTTACGTTATTTTATTCATGTGGCATTTATATTGCATTGCATAGTTTTAAAGTTCATGGCCATTGCTATTGGACATTGATAGCCCTTTGTAAAAGACCTTAGAGAACAGGGCATTTCCCCCTGAGAGCCCAGTGAGGTAGCTGTCACTGCCAAGGCGGGCTGGTCCTATGTGAAACAGGAAATGCCTTCCTGTTCACAACAGTGGGTCTAGGCCACATGTGGAGCCTCATTTGTACTCTTCCTTCAGAAGTAGCCAATACTTTACCTACACTGCAAGAATAATGCAGGGACCTTATTGTCTCCAATGTAAAGTGAGCAAAATCATGATTTCAGTAAAACGATTAAAGTGTTTCCTGTTGATTTTGAAGTAGAACAGAACCCATTCCTTATAGGGAGGAGATGATTTTTTATTATGCTCAGCTATGACTTTCGTTATGCTTAATTATACATTGCCAAGTGAGTGGACACAATTTGAAAGTTTCCACATGACTATTTACTGATATTTGTAGATTTCTTTTTGGATTTAAAACATATCCCATGTTCCAATGAGAAAAACAATAGATGGAGAAAGAAAGATGAGTTACATTTCTGAGCTAACACAGTAGCTAAGTATGAAGTCAGACTGGGGTGAAATTGGACTCTGTGGGAAAAGTGGATCTGCTTTTCCTAAGTGATCGGGGTCTGAGTTGCCCAGGAGCACTGCGAATAGCATTTGTTTCATTGCTTTCCATCCTCCATGCTTTCCTCTATTGCCTTCTTCCCCCAGACTCATGCCTTGATCCCCCAGACTTCGATCTCTTACCTTTACATTAGGTCAGCCCAGCCCAACCTCACACAGCCAGAAACCAAGACTTGCCTGGTAGAGCGAGGCCTGGAAATCATCTGGCACACCCCTTACAGTCACTAGGGGATTCAGATTTAGATGTTGGCCTTTAAAAATATATAAAATCTATAATCATCTTGCAAATGTCACACACATTGTATTTACTTCTGTCAAAATGTTCGGTTGTTAAACATACACATTTAAAATATATCATTATTTGGTCTTTTCCTGGTTTTCATAATTTATTAAGAGCCTCAAAAAATGGAAGTAGTCCAGGCCTCCCAGAGTATCTGAGAGTCTCTGCTGATGCCCAGTAAACATGAGTCTCAGGCCCAGCCTCTGTGCACCAAAAGTGTCCCCACCCTCTGTGCTTTTCATCTGCCCTCGTTCTTGGCTCCTTACTCTGCTCTTCTATCATCTTGGTTCTGGATCTTCATTTGATCTCTTACTTCCATGCTCACCTTCTGTCCACAGACTGTACAAATGGTCAGGCTTTCTGCTTTGGCCTCTCAGTGCTCCTTAAGTCACAGACTGAACTTATGCTTAGATCTTTTGCTCCTACCACCCACATAGTCCCCATACCCCAGAAGTCTCTGCAGGGATTTTCCAGCCTTCTCCTCTACCTACATCAGACATAACTGGACATTCTTATTTCCAACTTAGTAACCCAACTTGCCCATTGCTATGGCAACACAGACGCATGGTTATTGCGGCAATCACTTCACCTGAGAAACACAGTGGGCCTCAGACCACCCTCCACACCAAGGCTCCACCTGCCATCATCTCCAAGAACCCATCTGGAACATTTTTGCTCCTGCCCATAAGAAATTTGAGAAAAAACAACAACAATAAAACTTCTGAACTTTGTGGTGTAGTTTTGAGCCCACTTGGTATCTCAGCTCTTGAAATGTGGTGAGTAGCTAGAAAGATGTTATGTTCTCCTAAAGAGATAAATTCATTCACTATTGATGTGTAACAAATTACTGTTACTGAGCAAAAGGGACTTCCTGGGCTATGCATTAGGAGCCATAGTATTGCCTATGACACTGGGTTTTACAGAAGGTAAAGGTTTTTATTGCAAGTTCACTAACAGAGAGACAGGACTCCTGCTCAAACCTGTCTTCCTGTGCTGCCTTTAAGGCAGCAACTTGATTAGAAAAGGTTTAGGGGGTGGATTCTGGGATTAGTAGGTGATTCATGGAAGGAAAGGATAAGTCTGGATAGTCCTCAGGCATGTGCAGTTATCTCTTCATACTACCTCACGGGACCCAGGAGTAAATTCGGGGGGAGTTAGCATGAAATATGCCGTGGGAATTTGGGCTGTGACAGCAGCAAGCTCCTTCTGTGCAAACTCTGCTTGGCCATATTGGTTCCAATGATTGCAGCCAGTTTTGCTGTCTCACAAGCAGAGGGAATTTCCACTTTTCAGCAAGTTGTTTCTTTTCTTATCTGCCATCCTGCAAACTTCTGCTCCTTGGTATTCACCCAACGGAGTGGAAAACTTATGTCTATATTGTAGTTGTATTCACAATGATCAAAACTTGGAAGCAACCAAGATATTATAGGTGAGTGAATGAATACGCAGTGATACTTTCAGACAATGCACTACTATTCAGCACTCAAAAGAAATGAACAAACAAGCCATGAAAAATCACGAAGGAAATTTAAGTGCATGTTACTAAGTGAAACAAAGCAATTTGAAAAGGCTACATATGATATGATGCCAGCTACAGGCATATCTTGTTTTGTGTGCTTTGCTTTACTGCACTTCACAAGTTGTTTTACAAATGGAAGGTTTCTGGCAAGGCTGCATCAAGCAAGTCTATTGGCTCCATTTTTCCAACAGTATGTGTTCACTTCATGTCTTGGTGTGACATTTTGGTAATTCTTGCAATGTATCAAAATGTTTTCTATGATTGTATCTGTTATGGTGATCTATGATCAGTCATCTTTGATGTTGCTATTGTCACTGTTTTGGGGCACCACAAACTGTAACCGATAAGATGGTGAATTTAGCCCAGAAAAGTAAAAGAATTTACAGTAGTAATTGGTGTCTTTAACTCTTTGGGATGTGGTTTCACTACCTCAACATTTAGGGGCTTAACACAATAAAAATGTCATCTCGCTATTTCTGTGGATAAGGAATTTGGGGTTGTCTTAGCTTGGTGGTTCTGGCTCAGGCTTCTGGCTTAGGGTTTCCCATGATGCTGCAGTCAGGATATCAGCTGGGGTTGCAGTCATCTGAAAACTGAACTGGAATTGGGATCTTCTTCCAGGATGGCTCACCTCTGTGGCTGGTAAGTTAGTCAGCTGGTGCTGGCTGCTGGTGGGAGGCCTTAGATCTTCACCATGTGAACCTCTCCAGGAGATGCTAAAGTATCCTCACAACACAGTGGCTGGCTTCCCCAGGTTAGCCATCCCAAAGAGAACAAGGCGGACAGTGCAATGCCTCAGAAGTCACACTTTGACATGACTGCAACATCTTACTGGTGACACAGGTCAGCCTAGTCATTGTGGGAGGAGACGACATAGCAGAGTGAACACGAGGAGGGGGCATCACTGCGGATCATGTTGGAGTCTTGTTACCACAAAGGGAGGGGTATAAAGAAAGACTGTAGCTCAGAGACGCATTTCAAGGTTTTCCAAATGAAACACAGGACATGAAGTTTTGGTAACCTGTGACTATACTGTGGCATAAAGTCCAGAACTCCCCCACACCCACAGCGTCTGAGAATGCTCTAAGCCATAGTTTTCCAACTGTGGTGTGCAAACGGGCAGCCCATGAATGAGTTAAAGGTGCTCTGAGATATTGCTGTCCTCAGCCCTTAGGGCATTTGAGCAGGGCCTGAGGTAGACGGAACAAGCGAGTAGATACTATTATTATTTACGTGTCCTATGACCACACGCAAACTATATATGCTTACTTTATATAAAATATCCACTCTTGAGTGTTAGGAAAGTTCCCTAGCCAGCGTTCTGAAAAGAGTGTTAGAACCCAGCTGTGTGGAAAGTCTCTAAGCACAAAGAAGTTGATATGTGCAATATTTAGCACATATCTGTGAAGTCAGTATATTAATAACGCTGTTCAACTCTTTTCTAACTTAGTAGTCTTTTGTCTGCCTGTGTTGTGTGGTACCTGCAGATGTGTACTTTAATTACTTGCCATAATGATAGACTCATCACTTCTTATTTTAGCTGTCAATTTTTTAATTATATTTTGAGGCTATGTTACTTGGTCCTTATAAATTAAAAATTATTGCATCTTAATGGTAAATGGAAATTTTACCCTTATGAAATGAACCTCTTCATCAGGAGGAATGTTCTTTGAGTTTTTAAGTTTGGCATCACTAACTCATTTTTAGGGTTTATGTTGTTCATCCTTTTCTCTATTCTTACATTCAGCCTTCCTGAATATATTTGTGTAAAATTGTCTCGTAAACAGCATATTGCTATATTTTATCATGCTATGCTTTGTTTTTAAATACCGTCTGAAAATAATAGTGTTTTAACTTAACATTCTGTTTACATATAATTCATTACAAATTCATTTATTTTGCCATTCTATTTCATATTTTTAATTTGTTCCATCTGTTCAGTGGTTCAGTGTTTCTTTAACTGTTCTTTCTTGCCTTTTTTGGCTTGCATAAAATGTTTTATTATGCAATTTTTACTTTCACTGGTCTGGAAGTTTCACCCCGTTTCTATTATTTGAGTGCTTATCCTAGAAATTACGGTATGCTTAATTAATCCAAATTCAAAATTAATCCAGATCTTTACCCTTCTCCAAGACAATGCAAGTACATAAGAACACGTACATTTTTTTACTACCCTCTTGACTTACATGTTATTTATATCTGATATCCTTGATATATCTTGTTTTTGTTGTTGCCTGTCAACCTCATTAGACAGTCTTATTACTGGTTTATGAAACTTGCAAAAGGGCAGAGGTCTGAAGTCGCACAAACTCTTAGAAACTTTCCAACTTTTTTTCTTTTTTTTCTGCTTTGCTCGGCCCCAACACAGCCTCATCCAGAGTCCTCTGGCCTTGGTAGTGCAGATGGGGATTGCTTTAGATCTGGTTTGCCCTCACCCTGACGGGTTTCAGTCCCTCCATCTTTGGTGAGCCCTGGGCCTTGGCTTCTGCTCTTCCCCGCACAGCCAAGGAGCCAGATCCCACCTTTGCTGCTGCAGCAAATGAATTCAGGGCACGTGCAGCTGTGGTGCTCCAATAGACTCCTCATCTCTCAGCTACAACCCTCCATCCAAAAATCAACTAGCCTGGGGGTTCTTGCCTTTTAAACTCTTCAAATTAATACGTACTTTAAGATACTAATGTTTGTTTGTGATATAAACTTACATACAATTGCTTTTAGAAGATGGATTAATCCAAATCGTTCACCATTATTGAATCTGAAACCTCAGTAAATATTATATTTAATTTCAAAATTCTCAGTTGGACTTAAAGAGCACCTGAATCTGAGGGTGAGAACCTTTGCTGTAAATCTACTCTAAAGACCCTGGGGTTGATGCTCTTTAGTTTCAGGACCCAGGACAAGGCAATAAGGACTGCCTAGATTTCTCCTAATAAAAATAGTGATTTAATAATAATAATTAACATATTGAGCATGTACGTATACCAAACAATGGCATGTCTTTTACATGTATTAATTTATCTTTCAAAATTTAGAGCAATGCCTGTCATATACTATATATTTAATAAATATTAGTCATTACAGTCATTTTTACACTCACTTCTCAGTTGAAAATATTTTCACTTCTCCTTCTGCCCTCCAGTGGCATATAGCTGCTGTCTGAGGTCCTATTCCCCCAGAGCTTGCTAGAGTTCTTTATTAGGTTACTTCTGTAGTAAAATATGCTACAGTGCTACAGGGTAGGTGCTTAATATGTTACCTCTCAAATTAGAAGTCTTAATTTTCACGGGGTCTTTGACATCTTCATGTCTAAAGTGTGACTGGTGGGACTGTGCACCATGTGTCATTAGCCCACAGGACGTCTCACCCTTTCTTAAGCCTCCCCAAAGAGGGAGGCTCCTGCCCCTGCTGTCAGCCTTCTCTCTTCTCCCTGGGCGGACCAAATCTAATGCATCATTGGATTAGAATGCAGAGTGTCTCACTTCCATTTCTAGCATAAATACTTGCCGGCATCTTAAAATTTAATTTTAACAGGTACAAGCAACAGCATTAAGAAAACACATCTTTGACTTCGATTCTGTTTGTTTAAGCTAAATCTCAATGTCACTTTAACAGACTTGGACTCTAAATAGTTTAAGTTCTAGTGCCAAGAACCAATTATCTACAGCGAGCAAAAACCAAATGATTTTATGCAGAATGAATCATGCAGCGCTTCTGAATCTCAGCAGGCATATTGGCTTATAGAAGATGTGAAACTGTTGCTTGATTAGAGACGAAGCCGCCAACTTAAGGTGGCTGCTTTTAGGGACTGACAGGGCTAGAAATCAAATACTATTTATGTGAAATTTTTCTAAATTTCATCTTGATGCAGGGGTACTATGTACCTCACTGCATTGTCTGAGACTAAAGACTAAAAATTATATTCATAAACAAACAGTAGATATTTCTTCTGAATTTATAACTCCAGCAGTCCAGTAAGTTAGGGGCCTTCCCTGGTTTCTGTTTTCATTAACTTTCTGGATTATGTGTGACAAAATTCTACATAATGTGGTTTTTAAGCTTATTATAATTATAAAGTTGTTTAGAAGCTGGTGAAATCTATAATCTATCTCCTAGGAAATTCTTTCTCACAACATTGCATAAATTTACACATTCGTGCACAAGTTTTCATAAGACTCTTAGGAGATTCCCAGCTTTCAGTGAAGCTTGGTTGGATGTAAAGTGTATCACTATATGAGGGTAAGAACCTTCACCATAAAGCTACTCTAGAGACCCTAAGGTGGTTTGTCTGTAGTTCCAGGACCTAGGATAGTTAAGTGATAGGTTTCAAACAATAGGTATTTAACTGACATAAGTATTCTAAACCATTGATGATAATCACTGAATTAAGTCAACTACATCGGAAGTTGATGTAGCCAAGGGGTTCTCCACTTCATCTAGTCCATGATACATCAGAGGACTTGGCAGAATGCACTGTAGTGTATCTCCCTCTTCGCCCTGTTCAACCCTCCAGCAGACCAGCCACTTCTTATTGCATATGTGCTGGCTTCTCTCATTTGCTTTTCTTGGTTTTTGTGTTATGCTTACCTCATCCTGGCTCTCTAGTAGAAACCTAGCTGAGAAAACCAGCCAACTATGATGTGACACTTTCAGAGCCTATTTAAATGGCAAACTGGGGATATGTAGGGATAGGAAACACTGCTCTGAGCATATTCCTTAAGCATGCTCAAGATTACCATTCACAGCTAAGTATGATAGCATCTAGACTTCATCAATACATATTTATTATTATATAAAACATATTTGTATTATATCTGTATACAAATACATATTTGTATTTGTAAATACATATCATACAATACATATTTAATTATCTCGGTCAACTTGTTTGCTCTATATTTGCTTATCTTTCCATTGTTTCAGTCTTATCAATAAACAATTCAAATCACTGATTTTCTGCAAAGAATTATTTCTGATTCCTGAAACCTGTATGTGACTCAGGATGCCTACTCAAGAAAAGAACTTTAATTTCACATAGGAGATATTACGCTCTGTGTTTCAGTCCTTTCGTATGGCTGTTAAACATGGGTACATCCAGTTTCCATGCAGAGCTCTACAACTCGGAGGTGTTGCTGATTGTGATTCTATCACAGCATCATGGATTGTTTTCTACTAAAGTTTCGCTAAGAAACCAAAGGTTGGTGCTGGAATCCTCCACATTACCACGCCTGCTCTGGTTGCAGGTAAGTCTCGTCTTCTATATAGAAGAGCCTCATAGGGTTTGCTGACACAACACCTAAGACTTGCTTTCAGGTTATTTAACTGAACATGAACCTCTTGTAACCTAGATCAAACATATTCACACTGAGAACAAAAGGTACTTTTTTTTCTATTTCTCTTTAAGCTGATTTAGAAGATTGGACAGGCCAACAGGCCTTTCTCATTATTTTAAAACTGCAACATTCCATTATCTAGGAGACATTTGTTCACGTAAGTGAAACGCCCCCACGCTCCACCATTGTTAGTATTTCCAAAGGAGGTTGTTGACTAGGACTCAGAAGAGTGATGAAAACAACTGAAAAATGCTGTCCGTCTAATAAGTTGGCCTCCAAAATTGTCTGAAGAAGGGAAACTCTAAATACACAAATGAAAACCTAGAAAGCAAGGCAGACACCAAATCATCGTTAATTATCTATAGCTTTCATTTGACCCTAATGGAGCAAATCTTATTTTCTCATGTTGCTAATATTTAATGATTTGAGGTTCCCTTAATGTGGTCCTGGCTGAAGGACCTAAACTAGTATCTAGTTAAATTGAGTTTTCTCCAGCCATGAAGATAAACATCTTAATCAAATGTGTACTTTGCAGTTACATAAATCTGGGTTTAATTTCAAGCCTGTTCTTTACAAGCCACCTGGCACAGGGCAAATTACTTAACTTGTGAGCCCCAATTTCCTCTTCTGTGAAGACTATGTGAGATAATGCATACAAGGTCCATGGAACGACCTCTGGCACATGCAGTATTCAGTATGTGAGATAATGCATACAGGGCCCACGGCACGACCTCTGGCACATGCAGTATTCAGTAATGGGTATCACCATGGAAGGATTTGAATCTTTGGCCAAATTGCAGATGAGATCAGCAAATGGGTCTCGGTTGGGAAAATCCTTGAGTTTGGCACTCAGACATTATGGGAACTCTTCTAATGACTGAGTACATGCTATTTGAACCCAAGAAAGACTAAAACTTAGTGCAAGTTAGTCTACATTTACATCTGAGACATAAATAACGGAACAGGGAAAAATCATTCACTACAGGACAGTAAGTCTTCTCTCTGTCATTGTTTTCCACTTGTACCACTTGGTGATGAATACAGAAACAGAATTTCTTGATTCTCCCCAATACCTCAGGGAGAGTTTTAGCAGCAAGTAAATTGAACCCAAAGGAATGATTATTCTCACTGCCAATTAATATCTTCTGAGCACCCTGGGGTTTGATTTACACATAAAAAGTGAACTGGAGTCATCATTAAGAGAACTCTAATCAAATAATTTTTTTAGCTCAATAAGATAGTATTTTTGTCCTTGTGATTAATCTAATGTTGAAAGATAAAATGTGAGAGACTCTCACACAGTTCCCCTAATTTAATCCATTTCTTTGCAACACTATTTTAGTTACTTTGAAAATCCTGGCTTGATTCTATAAAAGCATTAAAGATTCATTAATGAATGTTTACATAGTTACACACACACACAGGCAGATGCTATGATAGGAAAGAACAATTATCGAGCTTATGATTTAGGGTCCTGTTTACACAGGTGATACTGAGGCAAATCACTTTGTGTTTTTTTACTAAAAGTAAATGATCATGTTCATGTATTTGGACTTTCCCCAATCTTGTTTCTATAATAAAACCCCAAAACTAATTAACACTTTTTTTTTTTTTTTTGAGATGGAGTCTTGCTCTGTCTCCCAGGCTGGAGTGCAGTGGCATGATCGTGGCTCACTTCAACCTCTGCCTCCCAGGTTCAAGCAATTCTCCTGCTTCAGCCTCCCAAGTAGCTGAGACTACAGGCATGTACCACCACAACAGGTTAATTTTTGTACTTTTAGTAGAGACAGGGTTTTGTCATGTTGGCTGGACTGGTCTTGAACTCCTAACCTCAGGTGATCCGCCCGTCTCAGCCTCCCAAAGTACTGGGATTACACGTGTGAGCCACTGCACCTGGCCAAATTAACACTTTAGATATTGACACTAGCAACTGAAGAAATGAATGTGCTTGTTTGTGGGATAAAACACATTCTTGATGGTAGAAATGTGCCATCTTTTTTTAAAGGAACATACAAACTAAAAATAAGAGGCTTGAGAAACCTCTGCAGATGTAAATGTCCCTGTCTGACAGCTTTGAGGAGAGCAGTGGTTCTCCTAGCATGGAGTTTGAGATCTGAGAATGGACAGACTGTCTGCTCAAGTGGGTCCCTGACCCCCGAGTAGCCTAACTGGGAGACATCCCCAACTAGGGGCAGACTGACACCTCATACCTCACACAGCTGGGTACACCTCTGAGACAAAGCTTCCAGGAGGAACAATCAGACAGCAACATTTGCTGTTCAGTAATATTCACTTTTCTGCAGCCTCCATTGCTGATACCCAGGCAAACAGTGTCTGGAGTTGACTTCGAGCAACCTCCAACAGACCTGCAGTTGAGGGTCCTGACAGTAGAAGAAAAATAACAAACAGAAAGGACATCCACACCAAAATCCCATCTGTATGTCACCACAATCAAAGACCAAAGGTAGATAAAACCACAAAGATGGGGACAGAGCAGTGCAGAAAAGCTGGAAATTCTAAAAATCAGAGTGCCTCTCCCCCTCCAAAGGAACGCAGCTCCTCGCCAGCAATGGAACAAAGCTGGACGGAGAATGACTTTGACAAGTCAAGAGAAGAAGCCTTCAGACAATCAAACTTCTCCGAGCTAAAGGAGGAATTATGAACCCAGTGCAAAGAAACTAAAAACCTTGAAAAAATATTTGATGAATGGCTAACTAGAATAACCAATGTAGAGAAGTCCTTAAATGACCTGATAAAGATGAAAACCATGACACAAGAACTACGTGACAAATGCGCAAGCTTCAGCAACCGACTCGATCAACTGGAAGAAACAGTATCAGCGATTGAAGATCAAATGAATGAAATGAAATGAGAAAGAAAGTTTAGAGAAAAAAGAGTAAAAAGTAATGAACAAAGCCTCCAAGAAATATGGGACTATGTGAAAAGACCAAATCTACATCTGATCGGTGTACCTGAAAGTGACAGGGAGAATGGAACCAAGTTGGAAAACACTCTGCAGGATATTAACCAGGAGAACTTCCCCAACCTAACAGGGCAGGCCAACATTCAAATTCAGGAAATAAAGAGAACACCACAAAGATACTCCTCAAGAAGAGCAACTCCAAGACACATAATTGTCAGATTCACCAAAGTTGAAAAGAAGCAAAAAATGCTAAGGGCAGCCAGAGAGAAAGGTCATGTTACCCACAAAGGGAAGCCCATCAGACTAACAGCAGATCTCTCCGCAGAAACTCTACAGGCCAGAAGAGAGTTGGGGCCAATATTCAACATTCTTAAGGAAAAGAATTTTCAACCCAGAATTTCATATCCAGCCAAACTAAGTTTCATACGTGAAGGAGAAATAAAATCCTTTACAGATAAGCAAATGCTGAGAGATTTTGTCACCACCAAGCCTGCTTTACAAGAGCTCCTGAAGGAAGCACTAAACACAGAAAGGAACAGCCGGTACCAGCCATTGCAAAAACATGCCAAAATGTAAAGACCATCGATACTAGAAAGAAACTGCATCAACTAACGAGCAAAATAACCAGCTAACATCATAATGACAGGATCAAGTTCACACATAACAATATTAACCTTAAATGTAAATGGGCTAAATGGTCCAATGAAAAGACACAGACTGGCAAATTGGATAAAGAATCAACACCCATCAGTTTGCTGTATTCAGGAGATCCATCTCACATGCAGAGACACACATAGGCTCAAAATAAAGGGATTGAGGAAGGTCTACTAAGCAAACGGAAAACAAAAAAAAGGCAGCGGTTGCAATCCTAGTCTCTGATAAAACAGACTTTAAACCAACAAAGATCAAAAGAGACAAAGAAGGCCATTACATGATGGTGAAGAGATCAATTCAACCAGAAGAGCTAACTATCCTAAATATATATGCACCCAATACAGGAGCACCCAGAATCATAAAGCAAGTCCTTAGAGACTCACAAAGAGACTTAGAATCCCACACAATAATAATAGGAGACTTTAACACCCCACTGTCAACATTAGACAGATCAACGAGACAGAAAGTTAACAAGGATATCCAGGAATTAAACTCAACTCTGCACCAAGCAGACCTAATAGACACCTACAGAACTCTCCACCCCAAATCAACAGAATATACATTCTTCTCAGCACCATATCACACTTATTCCAAAATTGACCACATAGTTGGAAGTAAAGCACTCCTCAGCAAATGTAAAATAACAGAAATTATAACAAACTGTCTCTCAGACCACAGTGCAATTAACCTAGAATTCAGGATTAAGAAACTCAATCAAACCCACTCAACTACATGGAAACTGAACAACCTGCTCCTGAATGACTACTGGGTACATAATGAAATGAAGGCAGAAATAAAGATGCTCTTTGAGACCAATGAGAACAAAGATACAACATACCAGAATCTCTGGGACATCTTTAAAGCAGTGTGTAGAGGGAAATTTATAGCACTAAATGCCCACAAGAGAAAGCAGGAAAGATCTAAAATTGACACTCTAACATCACAATTAAAAGAATTAGAGAAGCAAGAGCAAACACATTCAAAAACTAGCAGAAGGCAAGAAATAACTAAGATCAGAGCAGAACTGAAGGAGATAGAGACACAAAAAACCCTTCAAAAAATCAATGAATCTAGCAGTTGGTTTTTTGAAAAGATCAACAAAATTGACAGACCGCTAGCAAGACTAATAAAGAAGAAAACAGAGAAGAATCAAATAGACGCAATAAAAAATGATAAAGGGATATCACCACTGACCCCACAGAAATACAAACTACCATGAGAGAATACTATAAGCACCTCTACACAAATAAACTAGAAAACCTAGAAGAAATGAATAAATTCCTGGACACATACACTCTCCCAAGATTAAACCAGGAAGAAGTTGAATCCCTGAATAGACCAATAACAGGTTCTGAAATTGAGGCAACAATTAATAGCCTACCAACCAAAAAAAATCCAGGACCAGACAGATTCACAACCAAATTCTACCAGAAGTACAAGGAGCTGGTACCATTCCTTCTGAAACTATTACAATCAATAGAGAAAGAGGGAATCCTCCCTAACTCATTTTATGAGGCCAACATCATCCTGATACCAAAGCCTGGCAGAGACACAACAAAAAAAGAGAATTTTAAATCAATATCCCTGATGAACATTGATGCAAAAATCCTCAATAAAATACTGGCAAACTGAATCCGGCAGCACATCAAAAAGCTTATCCACCATGATCAAGTGGACTTCATCTCTGGGATGCAAGGCTGGTTCAACATACACAAATCAATAAACGTAATCCAGCATATAAACAGAACCAAAGACAAGAACCACATGATTATCTCAATAGATGCAGAAAAGGCCTTTGACAAAATTCAACAGCACTTCATGCTAAAAACTCTCAATAAATTCAGTATTGATGAAACATATCTCAAAATAATAAGAGCTATTTATGACAAACCCACAGCCAATATCATACTGAATGGGCAAAAACTGGAAGCATTCCCTCTGAAAACTGGCACAAGACAGCTATGCCCTCTCTCACCACTCCTATTCAACATAGTGTTGGGAGTTCTGGCCAGGGCAATCAGGCAAGAGAAAGAAATAAAAGGTATTCCGTTTGGAAAAGAGGGAGTCAAATTGTCCCTGTTTGCAGATGACATGATTGTATATTTAGAAAACCCCATTATCTCAGCCCAAAATCTCCTTAAGCTGATAAGCAACTTCAGCAAAGTCTCAGCATATAAAATCAATGGGCAAAAATCACTAGCATTCTTATACACCAGTAACAGACAAACAGAGAGCCCAATCATGAGTGAACTCCCATTCACAATAGCTTCAAAGAGAATAAAATACCTAGGAATCCAATTTACAAGGGATGTAAACGACCTCTTCAAGGAGAACTACAAATCACTGCTCAGTGAAATAAAAGAGGACACAAACAAATGGAAAAACATACCATGCTCATGGATAGGAAGAATCAATATCGTGAAAATGGACATACTGCCCAAGGTCATTTATAGATTCAATGCCATCCCCATTAAGCTACCAATGACTTTCTTCACAGAATTGGAAAATCTACTTTAAAGCTCATATGGAACCAGAAAAGAGCCCACATTGCCAAGACAATCCTAAGCCAAAAGAACAAAGCCGGAGGCATCACGCTACCTGACTTTAAACTACACTACAAGGCCACAGTAACCAAAACAGCATGGTACTGGTACCAAAACAGAGATATAGACCGATGGAACAGAACAGAGCCCTCAGAAATAATACCACACATTTACAACCATCTGATCTTTGACAAACCTGACAAAAACAAGAAATGGGGAAAGGATTCCCTATTTAATAAATGGTGCTGGGAAAACTGGCTAGCCATATGTAGAAAGCTGAAACTGGATCCCTTCCTTTCACTTTATACAAAAATTAATTCAAGATGTATTAGAGATGTAAATGTTAGACCTAAAACCATAAAAACCTTAGAAGAAAACCTAGGCAATACCATTCAAGACATAGGCATGGGCAAGGACTTCATGTCTAAAACACCAAAAGCAATGTCAACAAAAGCCAAAATTGACAAATGGGATCTAATTAAACTAAAGAGCTTCTGCACAGCAAAAGAAACTACCATCAGAGTGAACAGGCAACCTACAGAATGGGAGAAAAATTTTGCAATCTACTCATCTGACAAAGGGCTAATATCCAGAACCTACAAAGAACTCAAACAAATTTACAAGAAAAAAACAACCCCATCAAAAAGTGGACAAAGGATATGAACAGACACTTCTCAAAAGAAGACATTTATGCAGCCAACTGACACATGAAAAAATGTTCATCATCACTGACCATCAGAGAAATGCAAATCAAAACCACAATGAGATACCATCTTATACCAGTCAGAATGGGGATCATTAAAAAGTCAGGAAACAACAGGTGCTGAGGAGGATGTGGAGAAATAGGAACACTTTTACACTGTTGGTGGGACTGTAAACTAGTTCAACCATTGTGGAAGACAGTGTGGCAATTCCTCAAGGATCTAGAACTAGAAATACCATTTGATCCAGCCATCCCACTACTGGGGATATACCCAAAGGATTATAAATCATGCTGCTATAAAGACACATGCACACATATGTTTATTGCGGCACTATTCACAATAGCAAAGACTTGGAACCAACCCAAATGTCCATCAATGACAGACTGGATTAAGAAAATGTGGCACATATACACCATGGGATACTATGCAGCCATAAAAAAGGATGAGTTCATGTCCTTTGTAGGGACATGCATGCAGCTGGAAACCATCATTCTCAGCAAACTATTGCAAGAACAGAAAACCAAACACCGCATGTTCTCACTCATAAGTGGGAGTTGAACAATGAGAACACTTGGACACAGGAAGGGGAACATCACACCCTGGGGCCTATTGTGGGGTGGGGGAAGTGGGGAGGGATAGCATTAGGAGATATACCTAATGTAAATGACTAGTTAATGGGTGCAGCACACCACCATGGCATATTTATATGTATGTAACAAACCTGCACGTTGTACACATGTACCCTAGAACATAAAGTATAATAAAAAAAAGTTTTTAAAATTAGCTAAGCGCCTGACAGAGCAAGACCCTGTCTCAAAAAAAAAAAAAAGAAAAAAAGAAAAAAAAAAAGAGGCTTATTTCTCTGTGTTGAAAATAAGGAAAGTGATTCCCTTCCCCTCCTTTTTTCAAAGAACTTTTGCCTTAGAAAACTTGTATTTTCCTCACTGTTTGAAATATGTGTGTGTATGTATGCATGTATGTATGTGTGTGTATATATATGTATGTATATATATGTGTGTGTGTATATATATATACAATCCTTTTGAAGACTGCCTAGTCCTTTGTCAGCTTTATGACTTAGGAATGTCTTTCTCAAGGACCTAGAAGCCATCTCTTTGGAATGTAAACATCATTGGAACTAGCACCCCCATCTCCCACTTTCGGTGCGGGAACAGGAGATTAATCTTACTGAGCTCTTTGCAGCTTGCTGCAGTTTGCAAAACTATCTTCTGTCATAAAGATATGAGAAGTTTGCTTTTTCCTCTGGATAAAGCCAATTATCTAACACAGATAGTCACCCCAACTACCATCCTAAAATCAGGATGAACGATGTGTGACAAATGATGTCAGTAACTCAAGGAACAGTCATTGTTTCCCTTGAAAATATGTAGGTCGTGGGTTATCACTGCTTGGCTATATGAAAGGATGAGATTTATTTCTGTTATTGTGGATCTCTCAGTGGATTGTCTGTGATGAGTATAACATTCTAGTTTAATGCTTATCCAATCATAAGACTATTTTCTTTCTCCACCCCTTCCGTGGGGAGAATTTCTGGGTTGGGAGAAAATATCAGTTTCAATTCTATTTCTCCAACAATTTAACACATGTTTGTTAGGTGCCTACTATCCCTGGGTACTCTTTTAGACATGGGGGATTGGTCAGTAATCAAAATAGACAAAATCCTGCCATTATGAAACTTACACTCTAGTGATATCTTTCCCACAAATTGGCTATTTTTGACTAGTTAATGTTATTCCTAGCATATCTATCAGAAGATGTGAGTTTGCTTTTAGCTTTCATTATCTAAACAATTGAAATCTGTCACCTGTTCTCATGTTTTTTGATAATATGAGCTAGAACTTGAACACAATGCTTACCTAAATGAACACGGCCACTTTATATTGGGGGTTAGAGTAATAGCTTTATGTGGTTTCAAGTGACCTGGAATGATGAAAATTGAACAGTTCAAAATTTTCAGGCCAGGCGTGGTGGCTCACACCTGTAATCCCAGTACTTTGGGAGGCGGAAGTAGGTGGATCACTTGAGGTCAGGAGTTCAAGACCAGTCTGGCCAATATGGTGAAACTTCATCTCTACTGAAAATACACACACAAAGAAAATAGCTGGACAGAGTGGTGTGCACCTCTAGTTCCAGCTACTTGGGAGGCTGGGGCAGGAGAATCGCTTGAACCCAGGAGGTGGAGGTTGCAGTGAGCCAAGATCATGCCATTGCACTCTAGCCTGGGCCTCACAGCGAGACTCCATCTAAAAAAAAAAAAAAAAAAAAAAAAAAAAAACTTCATTACTATTTAGCAATCCATAGTTTATACAGTTCAGTTTTTTCTTCTTTTTAGAAACTTTTTTTAGTTTTGAGAAATTGAAAACCTAGGGTGCACTCTGAAGATGCCCCAAATTTGAAAGCAATGAAGAAAAAACTTTGTGACATTTGAAATAATTTAAGGCCACATACAAAACAGGTACCAAAAGAACAACATTATTTATAAGAACTCACCTTATAAATCAATTTTTAAAAATATATTCTGTGAAATTAAAACAAAAGATTCCTAAAAACAGTAATTTAGGAAATATCTGTTGTATATACTTCCTCCATAATATCTACTATCACTCTTAGCAATTTATTAAGAATTAGATTTAAAGAATTACCTCTTTGGAAATATCTTTCTTTTTTCTTTTTTTTTTTTTTTGAGATGGAGTTTCACTTTTGTCGCCCAGGCTGGAGTGCAGTGGTGCGATCTTAGCTCACTGCAACCTCCACTTCCTGGGTTCAAGTGATTATCCTGCCTCAGCCTCCCGAGTAGCTAGGACTACAGGTGCCCGCCACCATGCCCGGCTAATTTTTTGTGTTTTTAGTAGAGACAGGGTTTCACCATGTTGGCCAGGATGGTCTTGATCTCTTGACCTCATCATCGACCTGCCTCTGCCTCCCAAAGTGCTGGGATTACAGGCTTGAGCCACCATGCCCGGCCGGAAATTTCTTATCTTGTGCAATGTGGAAATGTACAAATCATTGAACATTTCTTGACATTTTTCTTCTAAAGTGTTCTCAAGTTCTTGCAAAGTGTTTTCACGTTTATCCCATAAATGTCTGCATGATCTTAATATGAAAAATAGAAAATAAATCTTAAGAGTCGTACAATGGAAGACCATTTCATGAATTCTGCTCTAAATTCTAATTTTGAGAATGAATTTGTGCTACTTTTAGGAAGATTCTCTTGCAATCTTTCTTGAATCTCTGCCAATATACTGGCCCATATTATATATTTACATTTTTACATGAAATGTATCAGCATATAAATGTACCTATCTTTTCCATTTACTTTCTGAAAAATGAAGATGAAGGCCAAATTTTACTAGATTTACTCCCACATCAAATGAGAATGAGCTTAACATCCCAAGAAAATCGGGATGACAACCTCTTTGGAAGGTAGGACGGTATGAAACGGTTGTCAGTAAACAGCAATTATAACGGGTAATAATGATAAGCATTTCATATTTAGCATTGTTTTCCACTCGTAGCATTACTATGAAGTAGATATTATTACTATTATTTTCTTCTGTAGACAGAAAACAAGTTATCCAAGGTGGTCTAGCTAGTAGGTATGGACAGAAATGGGAGCTGAATCTAAGCAACCTGTTTCCAAAACCTGTACTCACTGTAGAACGTATGTGTGTATGTGCACTTACCTTGTTTCAACTGAATCTTCTTTAAAGCAAGCAGAAGACAATCATAGAATTGAGGAACCATACTTATCATTAGCTATAAAGACAACATGAACCATGGGGCAAAAGGGAAGTCATAAATAATGCTAGTGAGGTTACAAGAAACAGATGAATGTACAGACAGGATAAATAGGTCATAAAAGGGTCTACAGGGCTTTTGATATCCTCACAGTCACTACCGAATAAGATTATTGGAAATTATTGGAAATAAGAAGTACTCTGTAGGCTTGACTTCCTCCATGTTTAAGCCCGTCCTCCAACACAGACTGCTGCTTGGTCTTTCAGGAAAAATCCCACGGAGCTGTTCTGGATACAATGCCAGCAGTTCTTCCTCCTCCTCCTGTAAAGATTCTCTAAATGTTGCAGATGCATGCTGGAGAGACCCTGGGGGCTGTCTTGTTCCGTTCTTCAGTCTGTCTCCATTTAACACACCACGGAATGTGTTATAGATACAATGTCAAATTAAGACTTCCTTCGCTTTATTCCCTCACAGGGTGAATGTATCAGCTGTTTCACACTCACCAAATATTAGAAGTACCAGAGTTTCTACATTCATGAACATTCTGAACCTAAACAAAAACTGCCTTATCACCATATTAAAACATTGCTTAATTTATCACAATCATGGTTCCCACATTCATCTGTGTTTTCAGGAGCACATCCCACCCTTTGTTTTAAGCATCTGTGCTCAGAAGCTTAGAATTCAATTGAATTAGCCTGACGCAGTAGACCTTATGGTAATCCATGGCCAGAGTGACTTTTTCGTACAGTTGTAGCCAAAAAGACTCCTGTTAAAAGTCGCCTCTATGACTTTACTTTTCTCTAAACTTGAAAAGGTTTATTTATCATATCCTATATACTACATACCTAGAATCTAAACATCAAAACCTAGTCAAAATTTTTTTGAGAGAGGGTCTCTCTCAAGCCACCCAGGCTGGAGTGCAGACACGTGATCACAGCTCCCCGCAGCCTCCACCCCCAACTTCACCTCAGCCTCCTGAGTAGCTGGGACCACAGGCATGCGCCACCATACTGGGCTAACGCTTTTTTTTTCTTTTCAGAGCAGGAGTGAATGTTTATTTAAAAGCTTTAGAACAGTAAGGAAAGGAAGGAAAGAAAAGAAGGAAGGCACAACTTGGAAGAGAGCCAAGCAGGTGACCTGAGAAACCAAGAGCACCTGGGGTAACTTTTTAAAAATAATTTGGCAGAGACAGGTCTCAATTTAGTCAATTTCAGGCTAGTCTCAAACACCTGACCTCAGGTGATCCACCCATCTCGGCCTCCCAGTGTGACCCCTAAGACAGCTCCAAATTTCTTATATCCTAGTTCCTGTCCTTACCTTACTATAGCCTCAGGATTAGAGGTATCTTTCTGTTTACCTACTGTAACATTGAGGAATCTCTGTGAATTTCTCAGTTCAATTATTTTCCTTTAATGTTAATGTAAATGTTTAGATCCGGAAGTCATCTGAGACTTTTCTGTCTCACCAGTGGGCTGCACATTTCTTGGCTAGTATCGTAGTGGTCATGGGAGTGGGCTACAGAATATTTTTTTAAAAATAGGTAGTGGGCTGGGCGCAGTGGATCACACCTGTAATCCCAGTACTTTGGGAGGCCAAGGTGGGTGGATCACCTGAGGTCAGGTGTTTGAGACTAGCCTGGCCAACATGGTGAGACCCCCATCTCTGCTAAAAATACAAAAAAAAAAAAAAAAAAAATAGCCAGGTGTCGTGGTGGGCACCTATAATCCCAGCTTCTCGGGAGGCTGAGGCAGGAGAATTGCTTGAAGTCAAGAGGTGGAGGATGCAGTGAGCTGAGATCATGCCATTGCATTCCAACCTGGGCGACAGAGCGAGACTCTCAAAAAAAAAAAAAAAAAAAGTGGGTAGTGATGTTTGAGTGCGTCACATGGTGTATGGCTGGCTGTGTGACAGAGAGCCAGGAAAAGATTCAGGATACAGTAGCATCTGTAATCAGGGATAATTTGGAAATAACCCACATATCAATGCCATCAGGATTTGCACTATATACTTCAACCATATATAGCAGTAGGAAACAGCTAGGTTTCCAATAGAAAATGTTGCAGTCTTAAGTTAGGAAGAAAGGGAGGGAAGCAGAAAATGAAGTACATTCAGAAATCAGCTTCAGTTCATGTGAAGAGAAAAAAACAATGAGATGAACAGGGAGAACAAAATAATCAAGGACAGAGAAAGAGGAATGTATGTCTGTGAATACTAGGCTTAAGTCCCAAATGACTATTACACATATTTAGTGCTGTGCAAGAAAGGGAAAGAGAGATCTCATAGCTTCCACAGCAGCAGTGTGACCCCTCGAGGGCTCCAAATTTCTTACATCCAATTTCCTGTCCTTACCTTATGGTAGCCACAGGATTAAAGGCATCTTTGTTTAGCTACTGTAAGCCCACAAGACCCTTCCTGCTCTCCTGGTTCTAAGTCCTTGCAGAAGAGATTTACAGGGTTGCTGTTGGTTAGAAATGGAGCCACAGGGGAACCTTCACAAACTCTCCTCACAAACGGGTCCAACAAACACCTATAACTTGCTCATGCAATCTGACCAATTGACAGAGCACACTGCCATCTGCATATTGTTACCGCCTTCCCAGCAAAAGACAATCCTGTGCGATTTATGCTTTTTTTTTTTTTTTTTTTTTGAGACGGAGTCTCGCTGTGTCGCCCGGGCTGGAGTGCAGTGGCCGGATCTCAGCTCACTGCAAGCTCCGCCTCCCGGGTTTACGCCATTCTCCTGCCTCAGCCTCCGGAGTAGCTGGGACTACAGGTGCCGCCACCTCGCCTGGCTAGCTTTTTGTATTTTTTTTTTTAGTAGAGACGAGGTTTCACCGTGTTAGGCAGGATGGTCTCGATCTCCTGACCTTGTGATCCGCCCGTCTCTGCCTCCCAAAGTGCTGGGATTACAGGCTTGAGCCACCGCGCCCGGCCGATTTATGCTTTAAAGAGGTTCTGTTTCGATATGCTTCCAGGATTTGTTTCAAGACTTAGAGCTCCTTTTAGCAGTTCTTGTAGTGGTGGCCTGGTAATGGCGAATTCTCTCAGGGTTTGGTTTGTCTGAAAATGACTGTCTCCTTCCTTCATATATGATGTTTAGTTTTGCTACATACAAAATTCTTGGCTGATAATTGTTTTCTTTGAGGAGGCTGGAGATAGGGCCCCAATCCCTTCTAGCTTGTAGGGTTTCTGCTGAGAAATCTGCTGTTAATCTGAGAGGTTTTCCTTTATAGGTTACCTGGTGCTTCTATCTCACAACTCTTAAGATTTTTTCCTTCGTCTTAATTTTGGGTAACCTGATGACAATGTGCCTAGGCAAATAACTTTTTGCGATGAATTTTCCAGGTGTTCTTTGAGCTTCTTGTATTTGCATGTCTAGGTCTCTAGCAAGGCTGAGGAAGGTTTCCTCAATTATTCCCCCAAATATGTTTTCCAAGCTTTTAGAATTCTCTTCCTCCTCAAGAACACTGATTATTCTCAGGTTTGGCCATCTAACATAATCCCAGACTTCTTGGAGGCTTTGTTCCTATTTTCTTATTCATTTTTTCTTTGTCTTTATTGGATTGGGTTAATTCAAAGACCTTGTCTTAGAGCTCTGAATTTCTTTTTTCTACTTGTTCAATTCTATTGCTGAGACTTTCCAGAGTATTTTGCATTTCTAAAAGTGTGTCTGAAGTTTCCTGATTTTTTTATCATTTTTTCTTTAAGCTATCTATTTCATTGACTATTTCTCCCTTCACTTCTTGTATCATTTTTTGGATTTCCTTGCATTGGGCTTTGCCTTTCTCTGGTCCTTCCCTGATTAGCTTAATAAGTAACCTCCTGAATTATTTCTCAGGTACAGCAGGGATTTCTTCTTGCTTTGGAGCCATTGGTGGTGAACTAGTGTGATTTTAGGGGGGGTGGGGGGTGCTGAAGAGCCTTGTTTTGTCATATTCCCAGGGTTGGTTTTCTGGTTCCTTCTCATTTGGGTAGGCTCTGTCAGAGTGAAGGTCCAGGGCTGAAGGCTGTTGTTCAGACTCTTTTGTCCCACAGGCTGTTCCCCTGATGTAGTACTCTCCCCCTTTTCCTATGGATGTGGCGTCCTATGAGCTGAACTGCAGTGATTCTTCTCTCTCTTCTGGGTCTAGCCACCCAGCAAGTCTACCTGGCTTCAGGCTGGTACTAGGGGTTGTCCGCACAGAGTCCTGTGATGTGAACCGTCTATGGGTTTCTCAGCTGTGGATATCAGTGCCTGTTCTGGGGAGGCAGCAGGGTGAGGTGCAAAGGACTCCGTGAGGGTTCTTAGCTCTGGTGGTTGAATGCTCTTTTTGCTGGTTGGCCTCCTGCCAGGAGGTGGCGCTTTCCAGAGAGCATCAGCTGTAGTAGTGTGGAGAGGGACCAGCAGTAGGTGGGGCCCTAGAACTCAAGATTATATACCCTTTATCTTCAGCTACCAGGGTGGATAGGGAAGGACCATTAGGTGGGAGCAGGGTTTGGCTGTCTGAGCCCAAACTCTCCTTGAGTGGGTCCTGCTGCAGCTGCTCTGAGGGATAAGGGTGAGATTCCCAGGTCACTGGAGTTGTGTACCTAGGAGGATTATGGCTGCCGCTGCTGAGTCATGCAGGTTGCCAGGGAAGTGGGGGAAAGCCTGCTGTCACAGGCCTCACCCAGCTCCCACACAAACCGAAGGGCCAGTGTCACTCCCACCATGGCCCCCGCAACAGCCCTGAGTCTGTTTGCAGGAGGAAGGCAAGATGGGCTCAAAAACTTACCCCAGGCTACCTGCCTCCCAGTTGTGAAAGAAATGGAGTTGGTTCTTCCCCTGCATATGGAGTCTGCACACTGGATTTGCACCCTCCCCCGAGATCTGGCCAGGAGGCTTCTCAACCTGTTCAAACTGTTACAGAGTTCAGCTAGAGAGTTCCTTCCCTTTGTCCAGTTGTACTTCCTGTTCCTCTTGGCTGCTCTCCCCATGGATCCCTGTGGTGCCAGGCCGGGCAGGGATGGGCTGCTAGGAGATGCAGCAAGCCTCCAGGGCCCCTCTGCTGCTACCTCTACCCCTGTGTTTCACTTGGCTTCCTGAATTGACTCAGCTCCAGGTAAAGTTGGAAACATCCCCTGCAAACAGACCTTCAGCTTCTCCAGGGGGGGGGGGGGGGGGGTGTGTTCAAAAGATGATGGTCCCTTTTTCCCAATTCCACAGTTAGGGCATTCACAGTATTTGGGGTGTCTCCTGGGTCATTCAGGAACAGTGTGCTTCCTTCAGAGGGTCTGTGGGTCCTCTCAGGATTGCTGCTTTTTCTTGCACTCGATCTGGAGCTAAAATTCACAATACAAGCCTCTGCACACTGCTCCATCCAGAGTTGGAATCTAGTCTTGCCTCCCATCAGCCATGATGATCCCATCATCACCTTTATCTTAATTTTTTACAAAATAGCTACATTGGGCTTTTAGCTTTTATCATGGACTTCAGTTCATTTGAGGCTTTGACCTTCATGATGCTTAAAAAATGTATGTTGTCAGCAAAAGAAAATATCATCAGAGTGAATAGGCAACCTGCATAATGGGAGAAAATTTTTACAATCTATCCATCTGACAGAGAGCTAACATCCAGACTCTACAAAGAGCTTAAACATATTTACAAGAAAAAAACAAACCCATCAAAAAGTGGGTGAAGGATATGAGCAGACACTTCTCAAAAGAAGACATTTCTGCAGCCAACAAACATATGAAAAAAGCTCATCATCATTGGTCATTAGAGAAATGCACATCAAAACCACAATGAGATACCATCTCATGCCAGTTAGAATGGTGATCATTAAAAAGTCAGGAAACAACAGATGCTGGAGAGGATGTGGAGAAATAGAAATGCTTTTACACTGTTGGTGGGAGTGTAAATTAGTTCAACCATTGTGGAAGACAGTGTGGCAATTCCTCAAGGATCTAGAACTAGAAATACTATTTGACCATTTGACCCAGCAATCCCATTACTGAGTATATACCCAAAGGATTATAAATCATTCTACTATAAAGACATATGCACATGTATGTTTATTGCAGCACTTTTCACAATAGCAAAAACTTGGAACCAATCCAAATGTCCATCAGTGATAGACTGGATAAAGAAAATGTGGCCCATATACACCATGGAATACTATGCAGCCATTAAAAAAAGATGAGTTCATGTCCTTTGCAGGGACACGGATGAAGCTGGAAACCATCATTCTCAGCAAACTAATGCAGAAACAGAAAATCAAACACTGTATGTTCTCACTCATAAGTGGGAGTTGAACAATGAGAACACATGGACACAGAGAGGGGAACATCACACACCAGGGCCTGTCGGGGGTTGGGGGGCGGGGGGATGGATAGCATTAGGAGAAATATCTAATGTAGATGATGGGTTGATGGGTGTAGCTAAGCACCATGGCACATATATACCAATGTAGCAAACCTGCATGTTCTGCACATGTACCCCAGAACTTAAAGTATAATAAAAAAATAAATAAAATGTGTAATAAATAAACGGTATATCGCCTTTCAAATCAGAGTGTTCCTGTCAATAACCAGTATGAATTCTTCTGATGGCCTTTTGATGGTCAGGAGTACATTTTTAAAATAAGACTTCATCTTTTGTGGGTTATGCTTTCAGAAATTTTGTTCATGGAATGAAAACCTTAATTTTTCTAAAGTTTTGATGGCTGCTTCCCCACATCAATATATGTCTGGTTGTCCGTGTCTAGTGTTCATAAGCCATTGTAGGATAAACTTCAAGAATATTTTGTCTAAATATTTTTCCTTTTAATTTCCAAATTACTACTACTTTTGAATGAAAAGGAAACTTGAGTTTGGAATAGAAGCTTCCCTGCCATCCTCTGTAATTGAGTGATGAAATTGTGACCAGGGTCAACCAATAATTTATAACCAGATGTTCTGTTTTCTGTAGAACAGATGTCAGGTTAGCTGGAGAAGCCTAATGCTACTGTGTCTGACCTCTCTGTACATTTTTCTTTTCATGTTTGATCATTTGTCCACTTTCTCTGTTTGCTTGGGTATATTGTGTGTTCTCCTTTCAGTATCTCTTCTCTCTTTCCCCCTTTTCACGTTCATTCACATTTTCTGTCTTCATTCACTGATTCAACATTTACAATTCAATACAGTACATGCAACCCAGAAACTACCAGGTACCAGGCAGGTACTGTTCTAGGTGTCATCTTCAAGTCTGTGAATTTCTCTGTAAAAACATACTTTTCTTATATAAAGGAATCCTTTGTTCAACAAGTACTTAGAATCTGTCATAGGTGTCAGGCAATTTGCTTGGTTCTGGGATCATCCTCCTTTTCTCTGTTCATATAACATATAAATCCAGAATGGAACAAAAGGCCTGCCTCCTATTTATATGCTTTAGGCGTACATTCTCTCTCACCAACACTTAAGAATATTTACAAGGTCATTTTTATTACATATTCTCTGCAGGTTGCAATGTAACCATTTGAAATCATACACATTTACAAGGAAATAAATGATTTTTAAGTCCCTCAGCATTAAGGAATACATTAATGTTTCCCAACATTAAGGAAAACAACTTTCCTGGAATACACGATGTTTTCGTATCTTCTCATATTACAGTTTTGTCTCAGCCTTTTTTTTCTCTTTTTCCTAAACATTCTGCCCAAAGTTTTGTTTGTTTTTCTTTAAATCATTTTCAATGCTGATTTATTCTTCTTGGTATTTGTTACTTAGACCTCAAGCCCTTATCCAGTGTGACGATGGTCCTCAGTGATGTTCACCAAGTATTTCTGGCTCTCTGCTTTCAGGCACCCATGTGGATGCACCTCTTGACCACCTTAAGGTTGGATGGAACTGTGTGATTAGTCCTGACCAATAAGCTATGAGCAGGAAGGGTGACTGGTTGGGTGGAACTGTGTGATTAGTCCTGACCAATAAGCTATGAGCAGGAAGGGTGACTGTTGTTTTTAGAAGAGAACATTACATCACCAGTGTAAGGTCCTCCAAAACTCTCTTTCTCCTTCTCATAGCAACAATAATATTTGAGATGATGGTTGCTCTGACAATATTATTCCTAGAATGAGGAGACAAAGAACAGAGCACCCTGCAAACCTACAATGGTCTTGAAGCATGAGAGAAAAATAGTCCACCAAGGGAGGAGGTGGTTACCATAGCCCAACCTCACCTACCCTAACTGACACTCCGAGATCCCATCATTCTAACATATAGCTATGGACCTGGAAGTGGAATTCTGGAATGTATACAGGCAAATGAACACAGGCTCTGTCCTGTTTGTATTATAAGCAGAACCATTACCTAAAATAAATGGAAATAAGACTGGGGTATAATATCTTGCATTTCCAACCTAGAGCTTCAAGGTTACTCGAGGCATCTCCTGAGTTTCACCTATCATTGTTTCTTTGTAGAATGGCAAGGACATTACTGGAGGTGATTTTGAGGGCTAATGAATTTTGGCAAGGTTCTGTAACATCTAAAACTTTAATCACATTTCAATTATTTAATGGCATTTGGGAGGGCCAGAATTGAGGCTGTGTTTCACTCTGTGCATTGCCAAATCAGTGGCTGTTTGCACCAAAATGTGTAACTTGATAACATAAATAAGAAATATTCACTGAGAGCAGCCCTCCAAAAATTCAGAAGAAAACTCTAATCTTTTCATTATTTTCCAAGTTATTTTTCTATTAAGCCAAAAGCACATTGTGATGGTGTGATATAATAAGAAATATGGTATATGTTTGGTCTTTACCCTCAGTTTCTGGCAGTTTCTAAAACACTTGGAATTTACTCAGTGATAAAATGAAAGGAGCATCTTTTGTTGTTCATAGTAAGCCCTTAAATTTTTTTAAATTTTATTTTCTGTGAGTACATAGTAGATGTATATATTTACAGGATACATGAGATGTTTGGAGGCAGACATGCAATGTGAAATAGGCACATCATGGAGAATGGGGTATCCATCCCCTCAAGCATTTATCCTTTTTGTTACAAGCAATCCAGTTACACTGTTTATTTTAAAATGTACCATTAAGTTATTATTGACTGTAGTCACCCTGCTGTGCTGTCAAACACTAGGTCTTCACAATAAGCCCCTTTCAGCCATATCTGAGTTTATGCTAATGAGTGAGCATCCCTAGATAGCTTCAGGATGGAGGCTGAATGCTGGAGGAACCAACTCTGTGATGAGAGGGCTGTAACCTTCAGCCCAACCGCCCTGACCTCCAGGGAAGGGAGAGGCGCTAGAGAGTAAGTCAGTCACTACTAGCCAGTGATTTAATTGATAATGCATGTGTCATGGAACGTCCATAAAAATCCTAAACAGTGGGGTTTGAGAGATTCTGGGTTGGTGGACACATCTGGGTTCTGGGAGGCTGGCACCCCTAGGAAGCTCCATCCCCTACCTCCCATACCTTGTCTTATGCATCGCCCTTTTGCCTGTTTCTGAGAAGTATCCTTTATAATAAATGGTAATAGTAAGTAAACTGTTTTCCTAAATTTTTCTGTTAGCCTTTCTAGCAAAGGCAAGGAGACGGTTGTAGGAACTCCCAATTTATAGTACGGTCGAAACTACAAGAGGCCCAGATTTGCACCATTTGAAGTGGGGCAATCTTCAAATTGAAGATTGAGCTCTTAAACTTGCAGGATCTGATGCACAAGTTAAACCTTCAAGTTGTGGGGTAGTTAGGGTCAGAATTGAAATAAGCTGTTAGGCACCTAGTTTGTGTCCAGGGAGTTGGAAAATTGTTTGTTCTTGTGGAAAACTCCACACATTCAGTGGTAGAAATGCTGTCAGCAAAAACAGATTCTAGTAGTTATACACATTGTATTTGTTGGATCTGGAATTCCATCTTTGGAAGTTTTATTTTACTTTATAAGCTTGTGTTTTTAGAGCCATAATACAAGGAGAAATCTTGTTTATCTTTGGCTTCCACACATAAAACCAAATAAACTTTACTCCGTGTTTTGTGGTCCCTAAACTCCATTCTCCACAGGCATGAAAAATTTAGGGAGTTTATTACCTATTTCCATTTAAAAAATGATTTTTCTGCAAGTTAAATCTTGTTTAAATGGTTAATAAAATATTTAACAAAACCTAATTAGACATATTTTAAAGGACTAAACAATTCAGACATATTTAAAACTGTTAATATAAAAAGACACAAAACTGTTGGCTGGGTACAGTGGCTTACGCCTATAATACCAGCACTTTGGGAAGCTGAGGCAGGTGGAGCACCTGAGGTCAGGAGTTTGAGACAAGCCTAGCCGATATGGTGAAACCCTGTCTCTACTAAAAATACAAAAAAATTAGCCAGACGTGGTGGTGGACACCTGTAAACCCAGCTACTCGGGAGGCTCACGTAAGAGAATCACTTGAATCTGAGAGGCGGAGGTTGTGGTGAGCCAAGATTGTGCCACTGTGCTCTGGCCTTGGTGATAGAGCAAGATTCTGTAAAAAAAAAAAAAAGACATAGAACTGCTAACATAATTGACAAATAGCTGTTTATAATGTTGATTTTTTCCCATAAACATGAGGATACAACCATTCCCTAATTCCCTATCTTAAAGGTAGAATCTTTGTTAAAACTGTCCGTGGCTCATAAAAACCCTTGCAGACAATATCTGGCAGCATTTGCAATCTTTTTAGAAGAGGAAACTGCTGACTACCTCCTGATTCCAAGAAAATGTTGCCTTTAACGCCTCTGGAATCATCTCCCTGAGAATTTCTCTGACTGTCCTGTACAGTCCCATTCTTTTAGAGAGAGTAAGGATGGAAGAAATGAATTTCAGGGTGATGCTCCTGACATGCATCCTGGATCTCTAGCCAGTTTGGATCCAGCTGATTGGAGTCATAGACTTACCTCCTCAGCCCCTGTTCCCTAGATAGGGGTCCAGAGTTCTTTTATTGGAACTGACAAGACATTGTATCCCAGCTGGAATGCCAGACTGAGCTCCATACACGGTTGGGCAAATGAGGGACATAGGGTTTCCTTCCCACTTATTACTTCTGAATGGGGGCTCAGAAGCCCCTTGTAGGTTTTGTCAACCTAAATAATGGAAAGAGGCTCTCTAAAAGAAAGGAAAAGTTTATTTGGGAATACAACATTGCAATGGGAATAAGGATACCATAGTAAACTATGTGCATATTCAGGGAGGTAAAAGAAGACAAAGGTTTTTACAGGGAAAAAAATGAAGAGGATTACATAATTGTTTTGAAGTAATTATCCTTGGCTATAGAGATCAATAACAAGGATGACACTGTTCTGAGGCTGGGCAGGCAGTTACTGGGCAGATGTCCTTGCAAAAACATTTGTGTGCGTGTAAGGTTACGATGGCCTTTTTATAAGATTGTAGTTTCATAGAATCTTTTTCTTTATCAGGTATACAAGTGTGAGAACGCTTTCTTCATGGTCTTCTCCAACTCTATTTGTCATAGTTTTCTTAACATTAGTGATGCCATTTTGATTTTGACAGCTTTTACAGTTCGATGGCCAAGATATTAAGTTTGAGCCCTGGTATTCAATTTCTATCCTCTTCGTAAGCTGTGTGAGTAAAATTGGTCTTTAGCTGCTACCAACCTTCTTCTAGACACAGAGGTATGCATTAAAAATATAATAAGAAGAAAGAGGGTGGGCGCGGTGGCTCACACCTATAATCCAGCACTTTGGGAGGCCGAGGTGGGCAGATCACCTGAGGTCAGGAGTTCCAGACCAGCCTGACCAACATGGAGAACCCCGTTTCCACTAAAAATACATTAGCCAGGCGTGGTGGCACATGCCTGTAATTCCAGCTACTCTGGAGGCTGAGGCAGGAGAATCTCTTGAACCCAGGAGGCGGAGGTTGCAGGGAGCCGAGATCGTGCCATTGCACTCCAGCCTGGGCAACAAGAGTGAAACTCCATGTCAAAAAAGAAAAAAAGAAAGATGTAATATGTAGGGTGGAGAAAAGTGGAAGCTCTCTTAATGGAATGGGTGTGTGCTCTATTCAGTGGTATTACACCTGCTGCAAAACTTTCATGGTGTCCAATCTGCCTGGTCTGCGTGCATGGCCAAACTGGCTTAGAGCTATCTCTAATAGGAACCCCACCAGCCAGTTAGGAGAAGGTCTGCTTTAGATACTTGAAAGACAGAGCTTTTATGGCCTCCTAAGGAGGCCATAAGTTTGAAAGAGACTGTGCTTAAGCTGCACAAGTGAATGGACACAGATCTATCCATCTGCCAATCACCACACATCTCTTTAGAATTCCTCTGTGCCCATACAGAATGTTTAAACATTTTCTGCAAAGGGGATATGAGAAAATAATAGGATTGGTTTACTCATTAGATCAGTTTGATTGTATTTTATGATGATTTTTCCTAACAGTTTCTAAATGGCTTCAGGTTCTCCTCTTCCATTCATTTCTACTTGTTGGATGTTTACTGATGAAGTCATTGAGCCTATAATTTACCTTAAGAGTCCTAAAGCTAAAAGAAGGACACAATTTCTGAAGTTTTCTAATCACTGGTTTGGCAGTCTGGAGCAAGTCATTAAAACAACCTAACTTTAATGTTTTCACCTGTAAAATATAGAGATAATCAGACTTATCCTCCCAGAGTGGTGGGCTGATGCTGAACAATAACTTTAAAAAATGTCTTTTGCTACAGTTTGAACGTTTGTCCCCTCCAAAACTCATGTTGAAATTTCAGGCCAGGCATAGTGGTTCATGCCTGTAATCTCAGCACTTTGGGAGGCCAAGGTGGGCGGATCACTTGAGGCCAGGAGTCCAAGACTAGCCTGGCCAACATGGTGAAGTCTGTAGTCCCAGCTACTCAGGAGGCTGAGGCAGGAGAAATGCTTAAACCCAGGAGGCAGAGGTTGCAGCGAGCCGAGATCCACCACTGCACTCCAGCCTGGGTGACAGAGCCAGTCTCCATCTCAAAAAATAAATAAATAAAAATGAAAATAAATTTCATTGCCATTGTAACAGTATTAAGAGGTAGGACCTTTGAGGGGTGATTAAATTCTGAAGGCTCCACTCTATAAATGGATTAAACCATTGTCTTGGGAGCGAGTTTGTTGTAAGAGGGTGCATTCAGCCCCCTTTTCTGTCTCTCTTTTGGGCTCTCACTTTCTGCCACGTGATGATGTAGGAGGAAGATCCTCACACATACAGGCACCTTGATCTTGGATCTTCCAGCCTCCAGAACGGTGAGCCAATAAAGGTCTGTTCATTATAAACCACCTAGTCTCAGATATTCTAGTATAACCACAAAAATGGATGAGGGCATATCTAAACACAATGTAACAATATGATCAGAATAGAGATAATAGCTTATTTGTAGATAAATACAGAGTAATTTTCCAAAAGCTATTATAGGTACACTGTGGCCAAATTCTCTAACCTTCCAGAGGTTTGCATTTCAAATTACAGGCTCCATGACTTCATCAGTAAACATCCAACAACTAGAAATACAAACCTCTGGAAGGTTAGAGAATTTGGCCACAGTGTACCTATAATAGCTTTTGGAAAATTACTCTGTATTTATCTACAAATAAGCTATTATCTCTATTCTGATCATATTGTTACATATTGTTACTAGAAATTTTTTAACAAATATTAGATGAGTATCTATTAGGTGTCAGATCATATATTAGATGCCTAGAGAGATTAAATTGTAGAAGACATATTCACTCCTTTAAAGAAAATTATTTTTTAAATGCAAAACACACCCACACACACAAGCCAACAATGGGCTCTGTGTGAGACTCACTTGATTCAGAAACTTATGAAGAGATAGAATACGGAGGCCGGAATACTGAGCAACGCTATGAAAATACACACACTGACAAATCAATTCTTATTAAACCTAGAGTGTAGGCGGCAATGCTGTAGCCACAGCTGCTGCGCCTAATTGAGCTGTATTTGCATTTCAAAAATCAACACCTGAGGCCACATTCAAATTATTCTATCAGAGGTTACTGTAGGGAATTTGAACTTTGGAGATAATTAACAATATAATTTTTTCTATCACTGTGTCCACAGGGAAGATTCGGTTTATAGCAAATTAAGTAATATTATTTAATACATGTGAATAGGTTGTGTAATCATTCTCAATGTAAACATATTTTTGCACTACGAGCTACCCCAGAAATGAAGTTTTAATGTTTGAGTTAGGGAAGAATCACGATAAATAAAAATAACCCATCAAATCTCAAACTGATGTTATAAAAATGGTTTTAATAAGTGATTTCAGTTTAAAGTAAATTCAGTTTGTGATGTATACGCAAAGGTGACAAGTGACCTATATAAGGTGTTGATTCACATTTATGCCCATGAATGATGTCTAGACATATATATATAATAAACTGCTAGGGAAGCCAGCCAGAGTCAGTCCATGCTAAGGCTTCTCAGATGCCTAGAAAAGAAATCTTCAAGGAATAATACTAGCTAAAACTGACATAGTCTTCACTATGTGCCAGCACTATTCCTAGCACATTCTCTGTGTGAATCCAGCCCATGGCGACTCCATGAGATGGGCACCATTATCATTCCCATTTTATAGATGGAGAAACTGAGGTTCAGATAGGTTAAGCAAGTTCCACGAAGTCACACAGCTGATGGTTGGGGCCCATCCAGTACTGGCTAGTATGGAATCCCAGCGCTTTGGCATCAAAGTTTTGCTCCTAACCACCACGCTATAATGTGCTAGAGATTGACTCAATAACAAAGCCTGAGTCAACAGAAGAAAGAAGACTTCCTCAGGATGAAAGGAAGCTACATCAAAGACAAGAATTTTTGTCCGTTGTGGTCACACAAGGCACAAGATTACACACTGGGTTAGACTGCCAGTTTAGACTCAAGTGGATCAGAACTTTTTCAGTATCAAGATTTGCTAGGTATTTCAAAGGTACAGTCAACCACGCAGCATAAACCAAGAGAGATCAGGAACACCCACGTGACTTCCCTGGTCCAGAACTGGACACATGCTCTATTGCTCAGAATAATACACAAAGTTGCCCAGTGAAGTTTTGCAGGGCTCCAACCACAGCAGGCAGCACTTTGTTGTTGTTTGTTTGTTTGTTTGAGACAGAGTTTCATTCTTGTTGCCCAGGCTGGAGTGCAATGACCCAATCTTGGCTCACTGCAACCTCCGCCTTCCAGTTTCAAGTGATTCTTCCACCTCAGCCTCCTGAGTAGCTGGGATTATAGGCATCTACCACCACACCTGGCTAATTTTTGTATTTTTAGTAGAGACAGGGTTTCACCGTGTTGGCCAGGTTGGTCTCAAACTCCTGACCTCGTTATCCACCCATCTTGTGCCCGGCTTGTAGGCAGCACTTTTAAGTTATACCCCAGAGAGGAACAGGACATGAGAGACATCCTTCAGGTTGTCATAGGTTCTGGATTTATATACTCTAAGTAATTCATTGGCCAGCGACATCTGGCTAAGGTTATCCAATAGTTAAAATATTTTCTTCCTAGCAAATATCATTAGTCCATTCTCTCAGATGTTTAGCTGACAAGGGAATCATAAGGATCATCTGCTTTTCTCTCCCTTGGAGGTGTTCTTCCAGTAAAGGGAGTAGATGAGCCCCAGCCAGATGTTGAATTCCTTCCTCTCCAATCACTGATGCAACTCAGCTCCTAATACATTACCTGACACATAGAAGGCACTCAATATATTTTGCTGAATGACTTAAAACAATACATGTCTGTCCCTTAGATTTTTCTGTACCATGATACCCTCACTGTGAGCTTGACTCAATACATGATGTCTGCACTACCCATGCCTGCAGCCTAAGGGTAGTATGAAAGCTGTGGGTAAAAACTAATAGAGCAATTTCCATTCAAGATTTCATTTCATTTACAACTTTGTAAGGCACGGGGGTATAAAGTGATATTGCTTTGGTATAATCCTAATAGATTAGAACACAAAAGAGAGGAAAAGTCATGTCCACCAACTTCGCCCAAACACTATGCAGTTTGGGAACCTCCTAGACAGACACTTCCCTTTCACCCATCTAAGCAACAGAGTATGGAGAGAGAAGAGCTCTGACTCGCGTCTTACATTGGAGACCTGAAGGCTTCTACTAAAAGGATGCTGGGGAAAGCCCTTGATGCAGATGGGAGTAAAAAGGCTTGGGCCAGGCGCAGTGGCTCACACCTGTAATCCCAACACTTTGGGAGGCCAAGGCAGGTGGATCACCTGAGGTTGGGAGTTTGAGACCAGCCTGACCAACATGGTGATACCCCATCTCTACTAAAAGTACAAAAATTAGCCCAGCCTGGTGGCAGGTACCTGTAATCCTAGCTACTCAGGAGGCTGAGGCAGGAGAATTGCTTGAACCTGGGAAGCAGAGGTTGCAGTAAGCTGAGATCACACCACTGCACTCCAGCCTGGGCAACCGAGCAAGACTCCATCTCAAAAAAATAAATAAATGAAAATAAAAAACCTACTTGACCTACTTCAAATTTGGTATGTATATAGTTTTTTGTTTTGTTTTGTTTTTTGTTTGTTTTTTGTTTTTGAGATGGAATCTTGCTCTGTCATCCAGGCGGGAGTGCAATCTTGACTCACTGCAACCTCCACCTCCTGGATTCAAGCAACTCTCCTGCCTCAGCCTCCCGAGTAGCTGGGACTACAGGCACGCACCACCATGCCCAGCTAAATTTTGTATTTTTAGTAGAACTTGGGTACCAGGAAAATGAAAACCAGAGAGGATGGGATGAAGGATGCCTCCCAGGTCTAAGCCAAGAAGTTCCAGGCTCATGTTCAGGGCAGGGCTGATAGCTAAATTATTAGCTGGTTGTCAATAACAGCAACTTTTCACCACCTTAACCACTAAAAACAACACTTTGCACTTTCTGAGTAGTTTGTAATCCATTTACTTAGTGGAAAGGACTGAAGCTTTTTTGGTATTTAGAATGTGTGTTTTTTCCTTGTTAGAGGGAAGGAAGTCGACAGCATCCAACCTTAAAAGATATATACATATACATACATATATATATATATATATGTATTTACTAGCACCATCAGCAGCGTGAGTGGCAGAGGTCATGCGAATCCATCAGCGGAATCTCCCGACAAACTAGTCAATGGTACTGATTTTTCTGTCTCCCTGTTCTTTATTTCCAGAAGCCACTATGAGACACAGGAGGAAGTGCCTGTACCTAAGGTGTGTCAGGCGATGGTTCACTCTTACAGACATTCAGGCAGGCTTTCAGGCGGAGTGAACAGACGTCCTTATTCATCCATCACACTTTTAGGCTTGGCTGCTCAATACAACTTTCTGAAGAGGCTTCTACTTTTAGCATTTCTTGGCAAAATTCCATCTTTTCCTCCCATAGTATTTATTTTGTTTATTTTTAAAATTTTTGAGACAGAGTCTCACCCTATTGCCCAGGCTGGAGTGCAGTGGAGTGATCATGGTTTACCGCAGCCTCAAACTCCAGAGCTCAAGCCATCTTCCCACCTCAGCCTCCTGAAAAGCTCACAACAGGCATATGCCACCGTTCCCACCTAATTTTTGTATCTTTTGTAGTGACAGGGTCTCACACGTTTCCCAGGCTGGTCTCAAACTCCTGGCCTCATGTAATTGTTCCTCCTTGGCCTCCCAAAGCGCTGGGATTACAGATGTGAGCCACTGTATCCCACCCCATTGTATTTATTTATGTTTATTATTTATCTCCAATCAACATAACCAATACATTATAAGCCTTTAGAAAGCTGCTAGGAAATGCATCATCTGGTTGTCTATTTGTATTCTATTTTGGTTTAATATTCTAAATTTATTTTAGGGAGATATCTGAAATCCCAGTCTCAAGATTTGCAAAGTGACAGATAACAAAGATGTATTATATGGATTTGTCTCATACTGTATGAGTGACCCTGTGCCCTCCATGTTAAAGAGATAATCCAGTTTCCTGTATTTGTACATTTCTCTAGCCTTAGGGAGCTATTATTCTTCTCCTTCATACCATTTCCTTCTATCTACCTGTCATTAAATCTCAGTTCAAGAGTGATCTCTTCAGTCAATATTATCTGATACTTCCCTTCTTTCCCAACATTCTGTTCCCTGACATAGTTAGTGGAAGTTACATGTGATCACAACATTTGTTTCCTACCTCTGATGACTCATTTCTCAAGTACATGCATTCCAGGATTACACAGTGATGGGCCAACTGGTAGCCAAAATCTGTGGATCACATAGAATACCTTACTTCAGTGTCAATTTTAATTGAAGATTTACGAAACAGTTTTGTAATTGCCTAAAATTTTTTGATGCACCCATATTTAATATATGTCATTAGAATTCCACTTTTTCCATAATGACCTACTTCAAATTTGGTATGTATATAGTTTTTTGTTTTGTTTTGTTTTTTGTTTTTTGTTTTTGAGATGGAATCTTGCTCTGTCATCCAGGCGGGAGTGCAATCTTGACTCACTGCAACCTCCACCTCCTGGATTCAAGCAACTCTCCTGCCTCAGCCTCCCGAGTAGCTGGGACTACAGGCACGCACCACCATGCCCAGCTAAATTTTGTATTTTTAGTAGAGACAGGGTTTCACCATGTTGGCCAGGCTGATCTCAAACTCCTGAACTTGTGATCCACCCACCTTGCCCTCCCAAAGTGCTGGGATTACAGGCGTGAGCCACTGCGCCCAGCTGTGTATATCAACACATATATGTTTAGATGTGAATGTATATGAATGTAGAAGACTCCAACAATGACTACAAATTTCCTTCCTTGTATCCACAACTCTGCAACATAACTTTGCAGAGTTCTTCCCATCAAGAGCTAGAGTATTCTTTCATTCCTTGAATCTAGGAGGACCCTATTATTTGTAAAATATGATGCTAGTCAAGAATTGAAAGTTTGCTGCTCCCAGAACACTGCCACCTTCTAAGACAGTTGAAGCTAGCTTGCTAGAGAATGAAAGACAATGTGAAGGACTGAGGGTTTCTGACTGACGGTCAGACAGCCCAAAGCAACTGACTAGGACACATGAGCCTCCCCCAAGTAGATCAGTGTAGCCCATAACAGAAGAGCCACCCAGCTGAACCCAGCTCAACTTGCTGACCTACCTACATAACCGTGAACTAAATCAACGATTTTGTTCTAAACCTTTTGGGGGTGGTTTATCACTCAACAAAAACTGATGTAGTAAATAAGAAAGGAAGGTGAAAAGCCCAATAAGTAAATCATTTTCATTGGGAAGAAATGACTGGGAAGTTTGCTACTTTGGGGTGACCAGGAAATGCAGTGTTCATTCTCATTTCACTAGCTCTCCTCTATATTATAAAACATGCTGAGCCATTGCTGCATGAAGAGATTGTGAAGATATTTTCAAATCAACCATGGGGAATGTTAAAGATAATTACAAGAATATTTGCAACACAAAAAAATCAGGTCTTGGCCAGGAACAACATATAAAACACAATCGAACAAGAACATTAGACATGACTTGAGGCATTCATCAAAGTCAGTTTCAGATAGAGTTTGCAGAGTCAAGAAATGAGACAGAGGACAAGATGACAAAGCTGTGTAACTAGTTTAAACTGTTTTAGTCTCAAAATGCAGTAACAAGGTCTAAAGGTACCCTGGGGAATACCAAATTATCTATTTTGTTGTTCTCCAAAGACAAATGTATGCATTGGTTGGAAAACAAATTTAACACAGTTGCTTGTATTACATTTGAATGAGCACATAGATGTAATGAACCAGCCCATTTATTCATCTCTTTGTTCCCTAATGTTTATAAAGATGATGTTTATGAAGTGCTTGTGTATGTTCAGTGAGGTGATCAAAAAAACACATTTCATAAAGGAATCCTGCATTAAATAATCATCATCCTGTAGCCAAGCTGTAAAATAATAGGAAGTTACTCTAAGAGTTACCTATACCATATAGCAGCGACTGCTTAAATTAGGCAGTGAGAACCATCTGTCCTGGGATCTACAATAAGGGGGTGCATTTTCTATAGAGAATTTAAAAACAATCACAAAGCCTGCTAAAATTAGGCCCGTCTTTTATGATCACCACATGTTCCAGCAATTCTAGATCATTTCAATGATAATACATATACTCCTCCCCACAGGTGTAGGCAGCTTCCTCTGCACCCTCCGCAGCTACCTCTGCTGCGATGCACACTGCTGTACAAATGCTGCCTTCACTGAAAGAAGGTGCTACTCAGATTTTATGTGCTCATTTCATTGTTATTTTTCTTCATGAAAATTCATTTTCTTCTTTCCTGTTTGTAGCACGAGCAGAATAGTTCTAGAAGCAGTGAGTTGCTGCTGGGAGCTCAGCCTGAAGCCTACTTCTCCAGCCCTTTCAATGATATTATAACCCTTCTATTAGTTTATAGTGCATTCCTTTCACTTTCAAATAACTAGAGTGGATTCTACAAGTTTAAGTGTGTGCTTTGTAATTGAATTATGACTCAAAGAGTATAAAAGTGTGTGTGTGTTGATTGACAATAACTTTTCTGTAAAATCAAGTTAATCAAATTCTAATATACAATAGCAATCCAGCATACTATCTGGAGATCAGGCCTCAAATAACCTCTTCTCATATGCAGCTTAGCATAAAGGTAAATGTTAAAAGCTTACAAGCAGGTGGAATGACAGTCCAATTTCATGTACTAAAGTCTATTAACTAAAAATGTGTTTCCCAAGTTCACATTTTTATTTCCATCTAAAATCTAGTTCTATTCGGGTTATTTGCCCAAAGCAGATTAGAAGAGAATGTGGATGTTAAAAAACAGTGGACTAACAGCAGATATGTTATCTAACTTCCTGACAGTGAAGAATGAGCCAGGAAATTAAGAGCAAATGTAAGAACAAAGAAAGCTGAGGAGTCTGGTCCATTAGTGTAGGTCAAGGGAGCTATGTACCACGACAGCCTCAAGGACATCTCCAGCTTGCAATACATAAATGATGTTGCCCATACATTGATGACATGAAATCAAGGGGAATCATTTTAAATTATGTTGCCTATTCTCTTGAATAATACGGAAGTCTGGTGTTTGGCATCTGCAGGATTTATCTTCCTAAGAAGTCAGCAACTTGTCCTCCAAGTTTAAGGTAGAGGCCAGTGGCAGGGACGTGCAGAGATACTACCTTGGAAGGGAGCCTCAGCTACTTTATCCGGGGCTTGCTGTGTCCTACAGCATGCAAGGGGGTGAAGAGTTAGCTTTGGAGATTTCTGCAAGGCCTCTGGGCTCTTGCTGGCAGCCTCAGAATACTCTAGTCCCATATTTCATCTGTCACCTTGGCTTGGTCATCTGGGGCCAAGGCATAACGAAGCACAAGAAATAGAGTGAAAAGAGCAGTGTGAACCATGTGAACAATTCCACCTGACATTCTTTTTTTTTTTTTTTTTTTTTTTTTGAGACGGAGTCTTGCTCTGTCGCCCAGGCTGGAGTGCAGTGGCCGGATCTCAACTCACTGCAAGCTCCGCCTCCCGGGTTTAGGCCATCTCCTGCCTCAGCCTCCTGAGTAGCTGGGACTACAGGGGCTGCCACCTCGCCCGGCTAGTTTTTTTTTTTTTTTTTTTTTTTTTTAGTGGAGAGGGGGTTTCACCGGGTTAGCCAGGATGGTCTCGATCTCCTGACCTCGTGATCCGCCCGTCTCGGCCTCCCAAAGTGCTGGGATTATAGGCTTGAGCCCGGCCTGCACCTGACATTCTTACCGTAAAGCCCAGTAGGTATTAGAGAAGAATAAAAACAACGTAAAAATCACATTTCTCTGGAGAGGATCAGAGGACAGGTTGAAAAAAATGGGAAAATGCCTTGAGTTTTGTATGATTTTGATGCCAGCATTTTGCTATGGAGGCAAAATAACTGTAAAAATGTTTATTGTCTATTTTTCAGTTGAAAGAGGTTGTTTGATTCCAACCTCCTTTCTAAGTGGCAAGGCTTATATCATGGATCCTTGGGAAAGAGGTGGAATTTACCAATTTTGGAAAGACTTGGGGTAGGGGGGCTTGTAGAACTCTCTGGCAAGCTGAAAGAACAGCATGAATTGTATGCCATGAATCGAGTAGAATTTCTCCAGTCAGTGTCCCCAGAAATCTACCATGAGAAACAGCAGAAGAAGCATTGTGCTCTCCATGCTCTAAACAATACCTTCCAGGTCAACCATGCCTTCACCCAGGAAGTGCTATGAGAGATTTTTTCATAAGTTGTCTGTAAACACTATGGTGACATGTCACAGGGGAAACATGCTGGGAAATGCAAATCAAAATGTGAACATTGCTATGGCAGGACCTGAAGCTAAATGCTATAAAGCTGTTACCCTGAAGAAAGGAGCATAAATTGATTGCTCTCACCAAATCCTGGGTTTTTAGCAAGAAAGTTTCCTCCATCGGGTTCAGGAATCTCTAGAAACTTTACCCCAAAAGGCAACACTCTATTTGTGTTTTTGGAAATAGGAGAGACCATAAACTAAAACCAATAAAAGCAATTGAAAGTGTGTTCAGAATCTTTTTTTTTTTTTTTTTTTCAAGGCAGGGTCTCTCTCTGTCACCCAGGCTGGAGTGCAGTGGCGTGATCTTGGCTCACTGCAACCTCTGCCTCCCGGGTTCAAGTGATTCTCCTGCCTCAACCTCCTGAGCAGCTGGGGTTATAGGCACACGCCACCACACCTGGCTAATTTTTGTATTTTTAGTATAGACGAGGTTTCACCATGTTAGCCAGGCTGGTTTTGAACTCCTGATTCACCCACCTTGGTCTCCCAAATTTCTGGGATTATAGGCTTGAGCCACCGAGCCCAGCCATCTTTTAAAAATACCAGTTGAAGATCTAGAACTAGAAATACCATTTGACCCAGCAATCCCACTACTGGGTATATACTCAAAGGATTATAAATCATTCTACTTTAAAGACACATGCACACATATGTTTATTGTGGCACTACTCACAATAGCAAAGACTTGGGACCAACCCAGATGTCCATCAATGATAGACTGGATAAAGAAAATGTGGCACATATACACCATGGAATACCATGCAGCCATAAAAAAGGATGAGTTCATGTCCTTTACAGGAACATAGACAAAGCTGGAAACCATCATTCTCAGCAAACTATCACAAGAACAGAAAACCAAACATTGCATGTTCTCACTCATAAGTGGGAGTTGAACAGTGAGAACACACGGACTCAGGGAGGGGAACATCACACACTGGGGCCTGTCAGGGGGTGGGGGGGAGAGGGGAGGGATAGCATTAGGAGAAATACCTAATATAGATGACGGGTTGATGGGTGCAGCAAACCACCATGGCATGTGATACTTATGTAACAAAACTACACGTTCTGCACATGTACCCCAGAACTTAAAGTATAATTTAAAAAAGGAAAAAAATACCAATTATGAATAAAGAACTGTGTTCAGTCCAGCTGATGTTACCAAAGCGGTCACATCAACCTTTCTCCTTGCCACAATCCCTTACCTGTCCCTGGTATACTGTGACTTACAATGGGTCCGTCCTTGCCACCTTCCCCAATCATCCTGTATGGTTCATCTTGGATCTGACAGTGCATCAGGATAGCCGTGCAGGAGGCCACAGAGTGAGCTACCAGCAATGTTTATTCCTAAGAACAAGTAAGTGCAAGGCCCTTAGTTGCATCGAGCAGCAGAAATAGAGAATTATTGGTCATAGCCTATTTCCCCCTTCCATGAAGAGGCATGCTTTAAACTTGACACAACTTCTGCTGAATCAATTGCTGCTACTATTTGCCTAGTCTCCTCCATGTCAAACCAATGAGCTTAAAGATCACTGCAAAGCCCAGGGAGCGGCTTGAAGGATCCAGAGCACAAGAATGTCCCAGGAAACCACTTTCAAAATTTTAGCAACAGAAGGGCACCCATAAGGAAAAGAATCCCATATAGGGTATTAGTGGACAAATGGGATGAAGAAAGCAGAAAGTGGCATAGCACAATTTACCAGAGCATAAGCAGGGTGAGGAGGCATCAGCCTGGGAGAAGGGGTGCTGTTATAGTCAATGGATCACATATGGGGCATTGATCAAGTAAGTATGTTGGTCAAGTGTGGTGGTTCACACCTATAATCCCAGCACTTCAGTACAGAGGGTGATGAGACAGGCAGATGGATTGAGCCCACGAGTTTGAGACTAGCCTGGCTAACATGGTGAAACCCCATCTCTATTAAAAATACAAAAATTAGGTGAGCACGATGGCATGTGCCTATAGTCCCAGCTACTCAGAAAGCTGAGGCAGGAGGATCAGTTGAGTCCAGGAGGTGGAGCTTGCAGTAAGCAGTGATCATATCACTGCACTCCAGCCTTGGTGCCAGAGGGAGACCCTTTCTCCAAAACAAACAAACAAAAACAAATAAGTCTGTTAAGGATAATGGGAGCCAGGTTTCTCGCTGTTAGAGAAGGGAGTTACAAATATGGAAAGGGAGAAAACAAGAGAAAATAAATATGGAAAGGCAGAAAACAAGAATGAATTCTGTAGTATTAGGTTGACATTGGAGGTACTGACATGAACTCACAAATTTCTGTATACAAATAGTTAAATATAGAAATAAAGATGTAAATGTGTGTGTGCAGGTACAAACCTATCCTAGCCCTCTCTTCTGAGAGGGCCTGAGAGCTGCAACACCCAAAAGCAATAAGCACCACTAGCTAACAATGCTTGGCTTCTAAATACTATTCAGCACTAAAAGGATCCAAGGATCTTTGAATTTCAGAATGAGGACTGAGGCAGGAGAAGTTGAATCATCTTTTTGCTGTTGGCACATGTGGCAGATCTTGAATGGGGTCTGTTAATTTCCTGCTACTGATGGTTGTATTGTGGCTATATAAAAGAATGCTCTTATTTGTAAGAAATACACACTACAGCAGTGATGGCCATCATGCTGATAACTTACTCTCAGATGGTTCAAGGGCAAAAGTAATTTGTACTATGCTTGCTACTTTTTTGTAAGTTTTAGATTATTACAAAAATAATTAAAGCTGTAGTAATAGAAGAGTATGCCAATTCCAATCCTGAATGCATCCTCTCATTCCCCTCCACTGTTAAGAATGTTCTATGGTAAGAAAGCAAATGCTGTATCTGCAAGTAAAGGAATTTTTATTTTCATTTTTATCATTTTTTTGAGATGTCGCTCTGTTGCCCAGCCTGGAGTACAGTGGTGCAATCTTGGCTCACTGCAACCTCCACCTCCCAGGTTCAAGCGATTCTCCTGCCTCAGTCTCCTGAGTAGCTGGGATTTACAGGTGCACCCCACCATGCCCAGCTAATTTTTGTATTTTTAGTGAAGACAGGGTTTCACCATGTTGGCCAGGCTGGTCTAGAACTCCTGGGCTCAAGTGACCTGCCTGCTGTGTCCCCCCATAGTGCTGGGATTATAGTTGTGAATCACCGCACCCGGCCTGCAAAGGAATTTTTAAACAAATCACTCATTAATCTTTTAATGGTGAGCAATCATAAATTACACCATTATCAGGAGTAACAAAACGTAGAATAAGACACAACAAAAGAATATGAGTATAGCCAAATCAGGACAGGCATTGGTGGTTTGTTTTCAAAAGCTCTCATTTTCATTTTGTTCCTACTGGTTAAATTGCTTTAGGTGCTCCTGAAAAGAAAAGCAACGGGACAACATTCCCAACTGACTATCTACAGAAGAGGAGTCAAAAAAAAGAATATATATCTGTATAAAGAAATTCTCATGGTTTGCACAGAGTTAGAAATGGAAAACGCTGTGAAGATAGGTTTCTAGGGGCTCTAGAAATAGTATAAGGGCTTTGCCTCATTGCTTGCAACAATGAGAAGAGTCAGGACTCTCAATCTGGACAAGAATATGCTTTATGGTATAGAAGCTGGGTTTGTTGAGTCAGGAAATTTATAATTTAGTTGAGAATTAAGCTATTTCTTACCTCTTTAAATAGTTGCAGACCATAAAGTTTCTATTTATTTTATAATTTTCTTAAAAGATACAACACAGGGGAATTGTATTATCACATGGCCCTATGTATTCACTGAGAACAGTTGGGTCTTGAGCAGGCAGCAGGTGTGACCTGACAGGCACTTACAAATTAGTGGCTCTGGCAGGTAGGCGAGTTCCTCACAATGGCCATACTTCTCTCTAATGAAGAAGCCAGTCAAGAACTTGCCTATGAAGCAGAAGCAAGTTTAAGAGCATGAAATTCTGCATTTTCCCCCTATTGACTGGCGTGCTTGTTTACACCAGCACTTTTTTCCTGCATATGTGTCTCCAATCCATCAAGGTGTTTTCTATGCTGAATAATGGAGGCCACCCAGAGGCTACTCCATGTGCCCTCCTGGGACAAAGGCCACAGTCTCTCCTGCATCATTTTCTACACCAATACTTGTGTCACAGGGAGCTCTGTATTCCTGTACACTGGCATTCAGTCATCACCAGCAGTTAGAAGATATGGTCCCAACCTCTTAGAAGTCATAGGCTAGCCCTTGGGTCTGTTGACAGACCCAGTGTTGACACTGACATTTCATCAATGATGGACCACTTGTACCATGGTGGGTCCATAACATTATTATTATTATTATTTTTGAGATGGAGTTTCGCTCCATCTTGGGCTTGGGCTCTCTGCTTTTATTTTTCTTGCCTTGTCTGTCCAACTTTTTTTGCAATTGCACTGGATTGGTTTAACCCAGTTGCATTCTGTTGAACCAAAATTTAGAACGGTAAAACTATTCCACGTATAGATTAGTTTATTTTGTTTGTGTTCTGTTGTGAAGACTGAAAATGATAAAATGAACTTGTTATTTTAAAAAGAAATCAGAGAAAGAAATACTGTTGAATCATAAAGCAAGTTGCAGAGCAATACAGGAAGCAGGATAATATATTTTAAGGCCCACTCAATCATACATATGTTCATAAGCATAGCAAAGTATCTGGAAGGACAGACATCAAACTTCTGACAGTAGTTATCTCTAGGGTGTTGAGAAGAAGACAAAAACTAGACTTCGTGATCAAAGAAAACTTTAGGCTTATCTTTAATGCTTTATTTTATTATAAGATGAATTTATTAATATATTGGTTGGGTAATTGATAATGTTTTAAAGGAGTAGGTAATGATAACATTCAAGATTTTCAGGGATTTAAAAATTGCAATGCTTTAAAGGATATTTTTTGGCTGTTTGGAAATGCTACCTGTCATGATACATCCTTTTTCTCAACCACAGGTAAATGTGAAGCATAACTAAACCTTAATTCAATTCACCAGTAGGAATTGATGGTCCTTCATGTTTATGCAAAACGTAAATAATTCATCACTTCTTTATGGGCTTTGATGATGGAAATTAAAGTGGAAAACAAATGTTAGAGTTGACACCAAAAGAAAAACAAAAACAAAAACGGAGCAGAGCAGGGTTAATTTGAATTGACTTAATGTTTACTTTAATATTAGCTAATGTCTCTTTACCAGAGACGAAAGTACAAGCACTATCCCAGCAATGGTGTTCACTGCAAGAGGAGCTTTGACAAGCTTAGGAAGACTATTTCTAGCTCCATTAGGACTTTATGAGCTTCAGTATTTCCTGTTCACTCTTGACAATAATGATGTGGGTAAGTCTGTTGTCCATTTAGTAGGGTTTTTGGGCCTCTTCTATATTTTCTACAAAATCTCAACATTATGACCTATATGCTCCCAAATGAATGCAGTCACGTGTTGCTTATTGATGGGAATATATTCTGAGAAATGCATTGTGAGGCAATTTTCTCACTGTGTGAACATCAGCGAGGGTACCGACACAAAACTGGATAGTACAGCCTACCACACACCTAGGCTATATGGTGCAGCCTATCACTTCTGGGCTTCAAACCTGTGCCACATGTGACTTTACTGAATACTGCAGGCAGCTGTAACACAATGGTGAGTACTTGTGCACCTAAACACAAGACATGGTGAGCCATCAATGAATGCAAAGGTAGTAGTCATTCAAAGGCTGGGAGCAGCAAAGCAGTTGCTGAAAGCTAGCAGAACTGCAGAACAATGAGAACGCTCCAGCAACCAAAAGAGTAATTGGAGAGACTTTACTGGTAGAGGGATCCATTCATCAATAAGATATAACAATCCTAAATGTGTACAGACCTACTAAGACATTCTCAAAACACATTCTCAAACACATACTAAGACTTTCTCAAAACACAAAAATAGAAACTGACAGGATGAAAAGGAGAAATAGTCAAATCCTCAATTAGGTTGGAGATTTCAACAATTCTCTCATGAAATATTTTTTTTAAGCAGAAGAAAAGTAAAGATACAAAAGATTTGCCTACTGTTATCAATCAACTTGACCTTATCAACATTTATGGAACATACTACCCAAAACAGCAGAATACATATTCCTTTTAAGTAACCACAAAACAAGTCCCAATAAATAGAACAGGGCTGATATCAAACAGAGTATGCTATCTGACAAAAAATTAGACATCAAATCAAAAAAATATTAAGAATATACCAAAACATTTAGAAATTTAGTTATACATTACTGAAAACTTGTGCAGGGGACAAGGGAAGTTAAAAAATATTGACCTAAATGAAAACAACATAACATTTGCAGATGCAGCTAAAGAGGTACTTAAATAAAATATATAACTTTATATGCTTACATCAGAAAAGAATATGGGTCCCAACCACATCTGAGCTTCCACCTTAAAAATAAATCCCACGTCAATTTCTATGCTTCCAATTTATGATGTTTGGAGAAAAAGAGCAAATTAAACCTGAAATAAGTAGAAAAAGGAAATAACAAAGAGGAAACATTGATGAAAAAACCAAAATGCAATAGAAAAATCAATGAACCCAGTGAAATAAAACAATACAGAAACTCCATGAACTCAAAAGAAAATCAGTAAAGCCCAAGAGCTGAGTGGTTCTTTGTAAAAATTAGTAAAATTGTAAACTTTCGGTTAGACTAGGAAGGAAGGAAGGAAAGAAAGAAGGAAAAAAGGAAGGGAGGGAGGAAGAAAGGAAGAAAGAATTACCGATATCGTGAAGGATCAAAGAGAAGATATTACTACAAATATTACAAAATGGATAATAAATATTATAACTAAATGCTAGTAAACTTGATGTTGACAGTTCTAAACTAGGGATTCTCTGCTTTGGCACTACTGACATTTGAGGCAGTACTTTGCTTTACCGAATTGAACTTGGGTCCACTTGCCTGGCACAGTAAAGCCAAACACTGACAATGAGGTTTGCAGCAAGAGAAAGAAGGGCGTTTATTTTCAGAGCACCAAGCAAGGAGGACAGGCGGCTAATGCTTAAGACCTGACCTCCCCGATGGCTTACAAGTAAGGGTTTTTAAAGGCTGGGTACATTCCAGGAAAGCAGAAGTTACAGGCAAAATTGTAAGTCAGTAGTACCTGGGGGTCCTACAGTAGTTTGGCTTGGAAAGGCGGGATATGGTGAAGCAGCGGCTTGAAGGTTCGGCCATTGTTTGATTTGCAATTGGCTGCAAATGTGAAGATTTGGCCTGTGGGCGTGACTCCAGGCCCCTCAGGAAGAAATTGAGAACAAGAACAGCTGTCATGGTTCAGTCCATTCCCGCTCATCTGAGACTTGCATGACAGCAGCCAGCATTTTTCATCTATCATGTTTCTGAAAAACAACTCAAGAACATAGGTTATGAGGTTATCTTTTCATTTCTTTTTTCTTTTCTTTTCTTTTCTTTTTTTTTTTTTTTTGAGATGGAGTCTCGCTCTGTCACCCAGGCTGGAGTGCAGTGGTGTGATCTCGGCTCACTGCAACCTCCACCTCCCAGGTTCAAGCGATTGTCCTACCTCAGCCTCCCGAGTAGCTGGGATTACAGGCATGCGCGACCGCACCTGGCTAATTTTATGTATTTTTAGTAGACACGGGGTTTCACCATGTCAGCCAGGCTGGTGTCAAACACCCGACCTCATGATCCACCTGCCTTGGTCACCCAATGTGCTGGGATTACAGGCATGAGCCACTGCGCCCGGCCCATCTTTTAATTTCTACAGGCAACCAAAACACCTGGTGACACTGACTTGCTTGGGAGGCTATTTTTTAAATTATTACTGTCTTCTTCTTATTAGATTGTGCCTGCAAATAAACACCCTTCTTTTTCTTGCTGCAAACCTAAGTGTTGCTGTTTGGTTTGACTATGCCAGGCAAGCAGACCCGAGTCCAGTTCAGCAACACAAAGCACTGCCTCAGATGTCAGCAGCGCCAAAGTGGAGAATTCCTAGTGTAGAATTATTTGTCCATGCCAATTTTATTGGCCTATGGTTGTTTTTAGTATTTATTTGTTATCCACAAGGCTACATGGATAATAGCCTTCTCAAGGGTCTCTCTCCCTTGAAGGGCCTCAGAATTTTTCCTTTCTTTCCATGCTTGGTGGGGGCCCAGAAGGCCCCCTAAGAGGGGGTTCTGATGCGTCTCATTTGGGGTATGTGTGTGTGTGTGTGTGTGTGTTGAGGGGATATTTTGTGCATTGTGGAATGCTTGGCAGGATCTGTGGTCTCTACCCACTGGATGCCACTATCAGCTCCCCAGCTCGTGACTTAAATGTCTCCAGCCATTAACAAATGTCCTCGTGGGAGCAAAACTATCTCTGCTGAGAACCACTGCCCTAAACTAACTGAAGGAGTTATTTAAAGAAAGAAGAAATAAAAATTCTTGCCCCTAGAAATTTTCAGGTCCCCTCGGCTTCACTGGGGAATTCTATCAAACATTTAAGAAGGAAATGCTATTAATCATATGCAAACTCCTTCAGGTAATATTGATGGTGGAAACATTTGCTGACTCATTTTATAAAGTTGGCATTGCCCTGATACCAAGCCAGGCAAAGATATCACAAGAAAAGGAAATTATGGGTTAATATGTCTTATAAAAATAGAGGTAAAAACCCTCAATAAAACATTTGCAAAATGCAATATATATATAAAAGATATATAATCACCAAAAGAAGTTTACTCCAATAATGCAAGCTTGGTTTAACATTAGAAAATTGAGCATTGCAGTCTATCATATTACTAGACCAGGAAGGCTAATAAACTAAGAGAAGTCAAATGATTCTCGCAATGGATACAGAAAATGTGCTTGACAAAATTCAACCACTATTTATGATGAAAAGCTCTCAGCAAACCAGGAATTCAAGAAAACTTCCTCAACCGAAAGAAGAGATGTACGAAAACAAAGCAAACAAAGAAATGAAAACACACAGCTCTCATTATATATAACCATATATAAAAATGGAATGTTTTTCCCCTATGATCAAGCATAAGGCAAGAAAAAGAAGTAAAAAGCAGGAAGATTTAAAAAGAAGGAAAACTGTCTTTTTTGCTGAAGACATAGTTATGTATATAGAAAATCTTAAGCAATCAGTGAAAAAGCTGCTGTAGGCAATAAGTGAACTTAGCAAGATCACAAGATAGAAGGTCAAATAGAAAAATCAATTGTATTTCTTATACTAGCAATAAACGTTTCAAAAATCAAATCGACATAATACCATTTCCAAAAGCTTAAAAATAAAAAATACTTACAAATTTTTTAAATGAACTGTATACAAAACTACAAAATACTGCCAAAGGAAATTAAAGAAGAGATAAATACATGGAGTGACATATCACGTTCGTGGATGAAAATGCCAAATCTTCCAGAATTTATGTATAAATTCAATGTAATCCCAATTATAATCTCAGCTGGCTGTTTTTGTAGCAACTGACGAGCTGCTTCTAAAATTTATGTGGCTATGCAAATAACCTAAAATAAGCAAAACAATTTGGGGAATTAAAAAAAAACGTTGGAGGATTTTACTATCTGATTTGAAGATTTATTATAAACTACAGTAATTAAAGCAGGTTAGTATTGATAAAATCATAGAAATCAATGCAATAGAAGAAAGATTCCAAAACTGTGCTGTTCAGTATAGTGGTTCCTAGCCTTATGTGGCTATGTAAATGTAAATTTATTAAATGCAAATAAAATTAAAACTTTAGTTCCTGCTACACTTTAAGTGAACACATTTCAAGTGTCTAGTGGCACTGTATTAGACAGCACAGATACAGAACATACCCACCACTGCAGAAAGTTCTATTGGATAGTGCTGAGACAGAAATGGATTTTTGACAATGGTGCTAAGATAATTCGGTGGTAAGAAGGAATGGAGACCAAGGTATGGGAGGATCACTTGAGCCCAGGAGTTTGAGACCACCTGGGCAACAAGCAAGACCCTGTATCTACAAAAAATAAAAAAAGGTAACTAGGAGTGGTGGTGTATACCTGTAGTCCCAGCTACCTGGGAGACTGAGACGGCAGGATCCCTTGAACCCAGGATGTTGAGGCTGCAGTGAGCCATGATAGAGCCACTACACTCCAGCCTGGGCAACAGAGTGAGAGCTTATCTCAAAATAAAAAGCAATCATAAAGAAAAGAAAAAAAAGAAAGGATAGGGTTTTCCAGAAATTGGACTGGAATAATTGGACATCTGTAAGCAAAAATAGAATAAATCTTTGCCCCATACCTTACACCATAAACATAAATTTACTTTTACGTAGATTTACCTTACATAAATACAAATGTTAAGGATAAAATTACAAAACTTCTAGAAGAGAAAAATCTTTATAATCTTGACCATGATTTTGGCAAGAATGATTTTCTGCAAGGGTTTTTTAATACAGAAAATTTCCCTATATATAATCTAATCTATAAAAGAAGATTAACTGGATTTCATCAAAATAAAATACTTCTCCTCCTTAAAAATTATTATTTAAATAATGAAAGAGGCCGGGCATGGTGGCTTATGCCTGTAATCCCAGCACTTTGGGAGGCTGAGGTAGGAGGATCACCTGAGGCCAGGAGTTCGAGGCCAGCCTGGCCAACAGGGTGAAACCCCATCTCTACTAAAAATACAAAAATAAGCCAAGTGTGGTGGCGCATACCTGTAATCCCAGCTACTCAGGAGGTTGAGGCAGGAGAATCGTTTGAACCCAGGAGGTAGAGGTTGCAGTGAGCTGAGACCACGCCACTGCACTCCAGCCTGGGCAACAGAGAAAGACTCTTTTTCATAAATAAATAAATACATACATAAGAAAAAAAAGAAAAGAAAGGGCAAGCATAGGCTGGAGAAAATATTTGCAATACACATGTCTGACAAAGATTTGTATCAGGATGATATAAAGAAGTTCTACAACTCAATAATAAGATTATCTAACCAATAAAAATGGAAAAAAATTGAACACTTTACCAAAGAACATATACAAATGGCCAAAAAGGACGTGAAAAAATGCTCAACATTAGCACTCATCAACAAAATGTAATTAAAAGCACAATAAACTGTTGATGATCCATGAAGTCTTCTCTCAAAAAGTGACATTTGAACTGAAATCTATATAATGTGAAGGTAAACACACGCGCTAATTTGGGAATAAAGAATTCTATATGCCAGGATCACAAAAGCCTTGAGACAGAAATACGTATGGAGTATTCATTGAAGTTATGTGTAAGGGAGCCATTGGAAGTTTTTAGGCAAATGATATTTGTATTGCATTTTAGTTTATATTAAAGATACATATATATATATATATCCCAGAAAGCTATGTGGGGAATGGACTGTAAGGGGATCAAGAGTGTGTCAGAAAATTGAGTTTAGGGCTATTGTCATGGTTCAGGCAAGAGAGGATAGTGGTTCAAACCTGGGCTGGGACACTAGAGATGATGAGCTCTTGGGATTAGGCTATATTTCAAGACAGAGCTGATAGGACTTATTAGATGAAGGTAGGGGTAAAAGAAGTAGTGGGGTCACGGCTTATTCCTAGTTTTGAACTTGAGCAACTGGATGGAAGATGTTGCCATTCACAAAAAGGATCTACTTTGTAGGGGAACACTAAAACATATTTTATTTAACTATTAGCTTTGAAGTATTTACTAAACATACAACTGGAGATATTTTTTTAAAGCTTAGTTGGAGATCACGGCTTTAACATACATATTTGGGATCAACTGCCTGTGGAAGGTGTTCAAGGCCACAGAGCATGGTGTGATTACTTACGGACAAAGTGTAGATAGGGAAGAAGGGCCAATCCTGAACTCCAGAACATTTTTTCCTTAGAGGGGACAGGCAGTAACGAAAACTCAGAAGGGGCAGCACCAAGATAGGAAGAAATCCAAAAAGGTATGGCATTTAGAAAATCTACAGGAAAACAAAACTAAAAAAGATGAATGAAAAAAAACATTTAAAAGAAAGATGTTCTGAGATGATAGTGGGTATAATTATGTCAAGTGCTATTGAGAAGACAAATAAAATGAGAAAAAAATTGGACTACTGAATTTGGCAAGAAGAAAGTGAGCTCACTATCTTACTGAGATCTTACCGGTAATCTCAGCAGGAGCTGTTTCAGCGGATGTGTGGAAACAGATGTTAAAGGGGTGAGTTGAGAAGATGATGAAAGATGAGAAGATAAAAATGTGTAGAGTTAGTTATTCTTCCCTTAATGGAAACAGAGAAATAGCTTTAGCTGAAGAGGCTTAAAGGAGGAGCATTTGTTTATATGTTTATTAGTATTGGAATGTTAAGAATGAGCCAGTAGAAAGCGAAAAAATGATGAAACAACGTAGACGCAAAAACAAAAACAAAAACAAACAAACAAACAAAAAAAACAAATTGCAGGACAAAAGAAAAGATGGACTCCTAGCAAAAGTATAAGGGTTAACCCCTCATGGGAACAAAGATGCAATATGCATGGCAATAAGAGAGAAGGCGGAGTTCGGTATAGAGCTGTTGGGTTTTGCAGTTAGATGATGACATTATTGACCCATGGTTGCATCTATTTTTCTTCAATGAATTCTTGCTCGGTCATCCACTGGCAGTGGGCTGAAAATGGGTTTTGAAGATTGGAAGGTAAGATAGAGGTGTGCAACAGGCTTCTGAAACAGTAAGGAAGTGAAGCTACAAGAGAAATGGATGGAAATATAAATGCCCATTTGAGATATGTAGGAAGAGTGAGAAAAGCTGTGATTGTCTTCAGCAACCTCTAGGTACCCAGGTAGAAATATGCAGTTGTTGGGCTCATCTAAGTTTGGAGTTTTGCCAAGTGAATATGATGGTGGGCAAGAAAAGAACTATTTCCCAAGGAAGAGTTATAATGCTAGATGGTGAAATCTAAGCTGGTTTAGCAGAAGCTGCTAACTATTCAACAAAATCAATGTTCACCTCCTTCTCATTCCCAGAAACCCAGTTAGGCCTGCAGTGACTGAGCATTTCGGTTTGTCAGAAGTAGAGGAGCTCCCCAGGATGCAGGCATTTCGGTGCTGACACAAAAGAAGGTGGTTAAGTCTGATCACATCCAATCCATGCCACTTCCAAGGAGGTATATCGTCTGATTTCTGTAATTCCAGACACAGCAGCCAGAGTCCTCTGACCTGATCCTGAATTGTCATGATCCTGGAAGACCATTTAGAAAGTTGGATGCAAATTTTCACCTGGAGAAGTTCAAGTCTGCCTAGAGAGGCTTGGCTCTTCAGGTTAGTACTGAAGCTTATACTGTAGATTAACTGTATTTCTATTGAAACATTAATAGAATACTCCAAGTACCTAACCTGATATAAGAAACATTTTCTAGTTTGGTGCCTTGCAGTAGATACCCAATAAATATATGTTATTTTTTTGTTATGCTTTCCAGAAGCACACTTCATTTTCTGTCAATACAACTAATCATATCTACAACGAATGCACCCACTTCTACTCCAAAGGGTATGAATCTAAGCCAAGGCAAATTGTTATTACTGACATTTTGTTATCATACTTTGCTACTGTTATTAAACTCTTTTCCTGCCAGAACCTAAGGAGAATTCATGTTAGCAGCTGTGATAGTTCTATGCATTCAAATAATTGCAATTTCAATTTATAAATATTAAATATCAAATCAATGATATGCAAGGTCAATAATAATGGGTTTGAATTTATTGAAATGCCATCCTGCATGAGTAACACATATTAAACTGTTCCAAATCTAAGAATGCATGAAAGTTGTTGAGAATACTAAATGCCAATAAATATTTTCAGCAAATAATTATAACATTAACTTACATGCATTCAATACTTATATTGAGAATATAGAGAAACTAATGCAAGCATTCAAGTTAATTATGAACTCATACATCTTAGCTCAGAGAGAGTCAGAGTATTTAGTCAGATTCTTATTTGTTGTTGTTTTTCTCCTTGTTGATTATACTTGTTTAGTCAGTCTTAAAGACAGAAGAGGCATTTGAAATATAGTTTGATCCTCTCTACAGATAGGAAAACTTAGACTCACAAAATTGTGTGACTTATGCTCCTAATTAGAAAGGAATGTGAAGAGTAAATGAAAGTTTGGGAAGCTATTTCCAAAGCATTGAGATCTTGAGAACCTAAGTAGAATTGGGGGTTGAGGAGCAAGGCGCAGGGAAGGGGAGGGGATAGGATGGGAGTAAGGGTGGTAGACAAGTAAGAAGGAAATGACCTCATTGCAGACTGGAGTTTGGGTGTTTCAGTGACAGGTGAGAGAAACGCAGGCTAGAGAGAGAAGGTTGAGTACCCGTTATCTTTTATGACATACTGTCCTCATCAAAGGGAGAAGAGAGGATCCAAACCTGGCCATTGCATGCTGTCTTATTCGTAGAAATCTCCTGGCTTCCCAACAGGTAGGGAAAGTTGTACTTTTCTCAACTATTAGTGCAGTGGCTGTAAAATAGGCTGTGCACAACCCTTGTGATTCATTAGAGCACAAGAAGAAATGATGGAACTTCTGTATATGTAGGTAATATCCAAAAATTACCCAAAATTAAGCCTTGCTAACATTTTATATATGAATTGACATGTTTTTCTTCTACCAAAAACCAAGAATATTAAATATTTGACCATTTTGTAATGACAAGTTTAGTGTTCTAAAATTGTTATCTGAGAAAAACTTGTACAAAACAAATGCAGTTAAATTGTCCCTTCATGATAAAGATGATTTTTGAGAAATGAGAGAGAAAAACTAATTTTCAAGAGAAAAAACTTGTGCTAGGATTTTAAAAAAAATTGAAAAACCAATATTTGAAAACATTTCTGTTGTTAAAATTTTATTACCAAAAGAATGCATGTCTATTACAATACCTCTCATTTCCACACACTTGAAATCCAAATTGTCTGGCTTGTTAAAAGCAGTATTCCAAATGAGGCCATTTAGTGAGTTTTAAATTGATTTGTTAAAATATTAGAATGCAACACTTTGTGATTTGTTCATCTGAACAACTGAGTGACATCAGGAAGTTGGAAATTTACTAAGATAATTTCAAGAGAAACATAGGTTCAATTAGAGAACTTGATTGAAAATAAGTATTACAATTTAGTACATTCATCCAACAATATCTGGCTTCCATTTGAATCTAGAAATTTGTGAGATGCCTTCTCCTGCTGTTAATACTGAACAATGAAATAAAGTGAACTTACAAAACATCTTCAGATTGCTGTATAACAAAATGTTCTAAACAAGATGTTAATAGCAAACTGAAATCACATTCCTTTCCTTAAAAGTGTAATTAGGCCAGGTGCAATAGTTCACCCTGTAATCCCAGCACTTTGGGAAGCCAACGTGGGCAGCTCACTAGAGGTCAGGAGTTTGAGACCAGCCTGGCCAACATGGTGAAATCCCACCTCTACTAAAAATACAAAAGTTATCTGGGAGTGGTGGCGCATGCCTGTAGTCCCAGCTACTCGGGAGGCTGAGGCAGGAGAATTGCTTGAACCAGCGAGGCGGAGGTTGCAGTGAGCTGAGACTGTGCCACTGCACTCCAGTCTGGGTGACAGAGCAAGACTGTCTCAAAAAGAAAATGTAATTAATAATAAAAAAAATCAATAATCAATAATTAGATATTTAAATATTTTATTTTCTTTATCTCATCCTTTACAATAGTGTTTTATAATGCATATCACATATCAGTAGAATAGTAATGTCAATAATTTAGAAATAAATGTGCATATATATATAATATATATATATATATTTTACCACTAGAGGTTTGCAATCACAAAAGTTTGGAGATTTCAGTAGGAACACTTCCTTTCCTACTCAGTGCTCAATCCTATAAAAGACAATAAAAATTATACTCTTTTTTAAAATAAACTTTTATTGTAGTAAAATATAAATAACATAAAATTTACCGTTTTAATTATTTTTAAGTGTTCAGCTCTGTGGCGTTACATATATTCACATGATTAAGTATAATAATTGCACTTTTGTATGCCTTTTTACAGTTTACAAAGCACTATGAAATAGATCATTTCATTCTGATCTCATTACTGTGAGAGACACAGTATATGGGGTCCGTTTTACAGATGGTAAGAAGCACACTGGGAAATTAGTGCTAGTAATTATCAGAGCCAGGATTTAAGTTCTGATCTCCTGAAACACTATTTTCTTCATAGTTTCACCCAAACCAGGAATGTCTAATAGCCCAAGACTTTCTTCTAAGTTCCCTTGGACCCGGAGAGTTACCTGGCACAGAACAGAAATAGCTGTAGCATTTGTCTGAGATGCGGAAATACTCAAGGTTGCAATAGAATCACAAGACTAAAGAGACTCTGCCTTACTGGCAAAACTGTGCCCCTAAAGCTAACCCACTACACGTCTCTGATACTGTAAACTCGTGTCGGCAGCCTTCAGAGGCAATGGAAGGAGGGAAAGGAAGAAGTATACTCTAGCATAAGGCAAGCTTAGGTTTGCCTTGCAAGTCAAAGCCTTCTCTGCTCGCTCTCTCCCCTCCACTTGGCTCTTATCTTTTTCCGGCCACAGCCTACAGGTCTCATCTTTTGGGAAGGCTTGTTTCAAGGACATCTTAGACTAAAGGCCCTTCCTCTGAACTTCCTGAGACAGTCCCGCTGTTTACCTAGTCAAAGCACAGGCTGTCTTGTTTCATAATTATACGGCTTCTCTGTTGTCAGCACAGTCCTGGAGGATCCCAGAGCACAGAGCCTGGCCTGCAGTTGTGCTCAGCGTCCTTGCTGAGTGAATGATGGGATCCATTCGTCTGTGTTCACCAGTGGGGTTAAGCTTCCCACTTCTGTGGTAGCTAAAGCACTTCAATCTGCTCAGACCCAACCAAGGGTATTCTCAGAGCCCAGCGTGAGGGGGACGTAATTATGAAACCAAAAGCTTATTCAGAAATAACAGGTGTGGGTCCAGTTACTCAATTCAGACTCTATGGGCTCTGTTGAACCCCTTAAAATAGCCTGTAAATCTTCTCCCAAGCCTGAGGCCAGCAGAATATTTTCCCTGGAGTTACCAAAAGCCAAATTCTCTTTTTGTTCTCTTTTGTGTCCTAGCACGAAGCCCAGCAGGCTGGACCTGCAGGTAGGCTCACAGCCAGCAGTTGCTGAGCTCCCTCATCTTAGCATCTGACAGAAAGGCCCTGGCACGAAGCATTTTGAGCAAAAACAGAACAAAACAAACAAAAAAAAAAACAGAGCTGATTCAGGTGCTGGACTTGGTTCTTCAGAAGCTGCCATCTGGACATACTCCGCCTCAGAAAAAAATTCCAAGCCTAGGACTTCATCAGGCAGGAGGGCCTCCAGGTGCACCTGAGCAGCATCACTCATTGATTTGTACTCACTGGACCACAGCAATAGGACATCTTCAGGCGAAATCCACCTGCCATAAACACCTTAGCTGGGCAAATAGTGACATTGTTTGGCACAAACCTGGTAGCTCCCTGCAAGGGGTAACGTGAAAGTGACTAGGGTCCTGGAGGGGCAGGCCAAGTTCAAGGTCAAGATCAGTGGATTCAAAGTGAATACCAGAGTGTTCCTTTCCTCACATGCCTGCTGAATGCTATCGGCCTGCTCATTTCCCCACTGGCAAGTCATTTCTGCTCTGTTTAGACACACACACACACACACACACCCCCCAAAAAACACTCACGGACAAAGAGTAAGCACCAAACAAGAACGATCAAAGGAAGACATTACTGAATTAATGGAAATTTTAAAATAGAAAAATTTTCTTTACCTCAAGCCCCACACCCTTAGAATTATTTACATTTTGGCTTAAATCAATGCATTAATAAATGAGCTATCACTTTTGCAAAAAAAATTTCAAAGTGTATTTTCTTCCTCTGAACCTAATTGCCAAGATGTGTTGGCTTTCATACAAAAACTGGGTTTGTGTCAACCAATCTTATTTCAGATTTTGAATGGTTTGGCTGCTGAGTAAATGCAATCTAAGTAACAGCCCCATGTGATTTGTATTAGACCTTAGTTGCTTTTCTTTTCTTTCTCTCTTTTTTTTTTTTTTTGGAGATAGAGTCTCGCTGTATTGCCCAGGCTGGAGTGTGGTGTCACCATCTTGGCTCACCACAAGCTCCACCTCCTGGGTTCACACCATTCTCCCTCCTGCCTCAGCCTCCTGAGTAGCTGGGACTACAGGCACCCGCCACCACACCTGGCTCATTTTTGGTAGTTTTAGTAGAGACAGGCTTTCACTGTGTTAGCCAGGATGGTCTCGATCTACTGACCTCATGATCCGCCCACCTCGGCCTCCCAAGTGTTGGGATTACAGGCGTTGAGCCACCGCGCCCGGCCAGACCTCAGTTTCTAAAGTTTTGCTGAATCTTGTGCTCATACACCTCTTTGAAGGGAAGAGATAATTATAGCAGAAAGCCACAGGAAGGTAAGTCCAGTTTACTACCCAAGATCCTAGTCCCAAGTAATGCCAGGGTCTAGACACAAACTTCCTCCCCCTCCCTACCTTTGTCTCGCATGGAGTTTACAGGACGGTTAAAGAGGAAGAGTTTATCGCCAAACTTTCTTCATTTTCAGCTCCTTCTGGGACCCTGGCTGTGATGAGGAGCAGAAACAGAACATATTCAGATCTTCATATTTGCATTTCTCCCTCAACTTGCTGATGCTTAAAGAATAGCAAGAATACAGTCTCATTAATGGTTTTATATAACTCATGTGAGTTACTGTATTAAGCTTAGCCTATGGGAAGGGAGAATAAATAAGAGTGCACTAATGAATACACTCTGAAATATAGCCCTGGCAACCAACAGCGTAGGATTCCACCCTGATTTATCACACTGACTCACCTCCCTAAGAGGTTAAGAGTTTCTCATAACGCAGGGGACGGGATCCCGTTCACTTCTTCCATATGACCATTCACTCCAAACCCTCTCTTCACCAACTTCTCCTGCTTTATCTTAGGGCTGTAGACAATAACGTCTTGCACTGAAAACCAGGTCCCTTGCCAAGATTCCATTTTCCACTTTCCACTGGTGAGGCAGGCACCCACCAGGTATGGCAAAGAAAAAACTCTCCGAGGCATTCTGTCTCTTTCATATGCTCCAGGGTGGCAGTGCAGCTACTAGTGCAGTTATGTATGATCAGGCATTTATTTTGAGATCTCTTCTCTCTCTACTCAGTAACACGAAGAGATGAAGGAATACAGTGATCATGAAGTTTTAATTCCTAGCATTTTTCTATGCTATCAAGGTTGTCTTTCCTTTGAGGAATGCAATTACTGGAAGTGGGTAATAGAGCAAAGAAAACCCAACTAGTGTAGATGGAGAAAATATTTTAAATTGTTTCAAAATGAGATGTTGCCACTGAGGTGATGAGATGAATGAAATCCTCTTTGGGGCAAAATCCACAGAAAGGATAACGCACTTGAAGCAGAAGAGTACGGTTGTGACGGCCTGGGAAAGAAAGGCTTCTGGAAAAGTTCAAGAGAGAGCCTGTGATGTTTGCAAAGATGAGACAAAACAGGGAAGATCAGAAGAAAGATTCGAGTAAAGGTTAATAGTCCTAAGGTATGACCCAATCGCTACAACCCAGGACTAAGCTTTGGGGTTGAATTTTATCCTATTTCTGTCCCTAGCCTGGTGCTTTTCTCCTTTTGCCTAATCAGTATCAAAATCCTGCCACTCATCTCTCAAGGCCCAGCAAGGGCCCCGCTTCCTTTCCCCAACCTTCCTAGACCACCCAGACGTCACTATTAACACCTTCGTCAGCACTCCCCAAGCATGCCTTGTTTCTCTAGCCACCATCACATTCCCCTCTCAGTATTGTGTGTTCTTGATACTTGTGTGTCTATGTCTATGCGTGCATATATATGTATATATACACACATATATATTCCATTCATTCATTTATTTCATCCACAAATATTTTTGAATACTTATTATTATCAAATTTTTTTTGAGATGGAGTTTCACTCTTGTCACCCAGGCTGGAGTGCAATGGTGCGATCATGGCTTACTGCAACCTCCACCTCCCAGGTTCAAGCGATTCTCCTGCCTCAGCCTCACAAGTAGCTGGGATTACAGACACCCACCACCACACCCGGCTAATTTTTGTATTTTTAGTAGAGATGAGGTTTCATCATGTTGGCCAGGCTGGTCTTGAGCTCCTGACCTCAGGTGATCCACCCACCTCGGCCTCCCAAAGTGCTGGGACTACAGGCGTGAGTCACTGCACCTGGCCCGAATACTTATTATATACAATGCTGATGACATGATACAAAATAAGAGTCAATGTTTACCCTCAATAGGCAAGTCAGGAAAGAAAATAAATAATTTCAATATAGTATAACAAGTAGTTTGAAGAGATAAAGACAAAATTCTATGGGAAGCACACGTTTCTAAAAGGCTCTAGTCTAAAGCATCAGAAACCTTTTTCTAGGAAAAGTGAAAGTTACACTGAAATATGAATTCTTCCAGAGGAAAAGAATGTCTCCATACTATTAATAATATGACGGGTGATCTTGACACGTTGTTGACTTGCTGGTCACCACAGAACAAGCATCTCTTTCACGTCTCATCTGGTCTCTTCCTGAGCCCAGCCATCAGGATGTAGTCAAGAGTTTCTACATAAATGATAGATGACTGCTAGAAAACCCCAGTAAACTTTAATTCTCCACTGTCAATTTGTTACATTAAATAGTTTAGCCATAAAACTATCTTTCTGTGCGGTCAGCATATTTTTAAATAACATATTTTTGCTTCTGTACATGTTTATTAAGGTGGAAGCTTCAGCTATATGTCCACTTATTTGTTTCCTTATGGTTTTAAACTAAAGATTCTGATACATAAAAAGTGAGACCCAATCAATAGGCTCTTGGATTCCTTCCAGTAGAACAGTTTTCAACAACCTGTCCTACTGTAGGGGTTCATATCGAAAGGATAGGAGAGATCACCAGCATTTTAAAATTCTGTTTCCAGATTCATAAATTTGGAACTGAATTTGGAACTGAAGGCCTATATAGAAGCCTTCATTTTTCAACATGTATTCATTTTTACTAAAATCTGATTTTTGAATAAAATTCTGATACAAATATACGGTGACTACAAATGGATGAATCAGGAAGACATTTATGTTTTACTCCCCTAGAGTATATATGAGCCACTGTCAAACCCAAGAGGGAAATGTCTCAAATGACTTTATTTCCAGAAGCTCCCATGGTTCAACCACATGCCTATTAACCCTCATTCAGTCTCTGAAGCGTGCCGTTAATCCGAAAACTCCCTCTCTTGAATCTCTACCTACCGTGAGGTCAAATTCTTTCACACACACATGGCACTTCATATGTAGATTGATTCTTTCTCTAGGAACGGATTCTAAGAATCAATAGTTATTTACAAAGTGATGTGACAACACATTGTGTACAAATTCACCTGATTAGATGTGTCGAAAAAAAAAGACACAGGCCAGGTTCTGCAGTCCGGAATATATGAATGACTCCACATACCAACATTGCAGTCCAGAAATTAAAAAAAAAAAAAATCTGGTTGTCATCTTGGTTGTACCACTAACTAGTTGTGACCTTGGAAAATTACTTAACCACTCTGAACCTTGACTACTTATCTATAATAGAGGTATTAGAGCTAGAGCTCCATAATACTTAAAAGGTCTTTGGACAAAAAACTAAGCTATTGTGTTATGGGCTTTTTTCCTTATTTACCACCCTTGTTAGCTCTTTGCTCCATTTCTTTCATAAAAGGAAAAATGAGGAAAAAATGCTATTAAGACATCAATAATTTTGAAATTTAACAGAACTATCATTGTACATGTTGTTTGCCTGGCTCTTTGCCTTGAGTGCACAGACGTGGTCAAATCTTACAGCCTTCAGGCTACGACATGCTGACGAGCAGGTGATACAGCTTGGGATGTTCACGCAGCAAATGTTTATTGCATGTCTACTATGTTAGACACTCCTTGAGCAAGGCACAAAACAAACCCAAACCTCTTGAGATCAATAAGGAAGATCTACAGAATGTTAGAGAGTCATAGGTGATGAATCCAATGTGAGAAGTAAGGAAAGGGGAGAAATAAATGGTAATTCTGTCTGTTGGTATGTTTAGGGCTTGAGCCATTGGTTAGGTAATAGTGACATTTGCTGAGGTTGGGGAAAACAGGTGGGGGAAGAGGGAATACAAGTTAGTGGAGTCCAGGCTGAATTAATTACGCCATTTTGGAAATAGTAAGTTTGAGATGCCTACTAAACATCCAAATGCTGATATCACATAGGCAGTTAGACATGTGAGTCTGGAGCTTTGGACAGAAGTTAGGGATAGAACTTCAATTTGGGAATCATGCCCCATAGGTTGTTTTTAAAGCAATGGGTCTAGAAATAAAGTATAGGTAGCCAAGAGTATCCAGGATTGAGCTGTGAGAGGATCCAGTAGTTAGAGGTCAGGTAAAGGAGGCAGAGTCAGCATAAAAGACAGATTCAGCCAAAATGGCAAGAAAAAAATTAAGAGAATATGGTGGCTCAAAACCAGAGTAGTTTTTCAAAAATAAGCAAATGTTTAACTGTGTAAAATACTGCTGAGGGGGGTGGGTAGATAAGGTGTCCACTGGATTCAGCAACATGAGAATCACTGGAAACTTTCCAAAGCACAATTTTAGTTGAGTAGTGGGGACAGAAACTAGACTGGAATGAGTTGAAGAAAGAACAGGAAGTAAACAGATGGGGACTCATAGTCTAGTCAACTACCTCAGGAAGTTCTGTTCAGAAGGTCAGCAGGGAAAAATGATGTGAAACCACAAGATTACTGGCTGATATTTATATCCTAAAAGAGATGACCCAGTACAAGGACTGGTTGATGCAGAGACATTTGGAATCACTGATCAAAGACCCTTTGAAGGCAATCAGGGATAAGTTCCAGAATCCAAGAGGAAGACTCTTCTTCCACACTATCAGAAGGAGAAATAAAGATGTATATATGAGTGAACACCTTTTATAATTAGTGTTAGAAAGATAGTTTAAACATCTTCTGGCTGGGCTTGGTGACTCACGCCTGTAATCCCACCACTTTGGGAGGCTGAGGCAGGGGGATTACCTGAGGTCGGGAGTTCGAGACAAGCCTGGCCAACAAGGTGAAACCCTGTTTCTACTAAGAATACAAACATTAGCCAGGAGTGGTGGTGGGTGCCTGTAATCCCAGATACTCAGGAGGCTGAAGAATGTAAGTGAAGTAAAGGGGAAAGTATAGAAAAGGAGAGATGGGAGGGTGAAAAATGGAGAAGTGATTGGAAGCATGAGCTCAGTGGGGCGAAACAATTGTTGCAGAAGGAATTACAAAGTACTGTGCTGGACAAAGAGGGGGAAGGCTCAGAAAATGGGATGCTTAGGACAGAGTTAGTGCACTTAGCGATGATGATATAGTCCGAGGGAGTAGGTGCTGAGTTGGGGAATGGAGACAAAAAAGTAAATGGAGGTTGGAAAATCAAGGGGCTGGTAGACTGGGGTCACCCTGTGTGGGTGTCAAATTCACCAGGACTGACAGCAGACATAGGGATGGAGTGGGTCACTGTGAGCCAAGAGCTCAAGTCATTCTCTTCAGATGAAAAGGAATGATCAGGAAGCCAGAAGATGATCTGAACAAGAGGTTGCATGAATCACAAGGCAACTGAGGGTTTTGGAGAAAGGAGGTATATTAGTCTGGGTTCTCTAGAGGAACAGGACTAACAGGATAGATGTATATATGAAAGGGAGTTTATTAAGGAGAATGGACTCACATGATCACAAGGTGAAGTCTCACGATAAGCCATCTGCAAGCTGAGGAGCAAGGAAGCTGGTAGTGACTCAGTCGGAGTCCCAAAGCCTCAGAAGTAGGGAAGCTGACAGTGCAGCCTTCAGTCTGTGGCCGAAGGCCCCAGAGCCCCTGGCAAAGCACTGGGGTAAGCCCAAGAGTCCAAAAGCTGAAGAATTTGGAGACTGATGTTTGAGGGCAGGAAGCACCCAGCACCGGAGAAGGATGGGGGCCGGAAGACTCAGCCAGTCTAGCCTTCCGCATTCCTCTGCCTGCTTTATTCTAGCTGCACTGGCAGCTAATTAGACTGGCAGCAGATTGAGGGTGGTCGACCTCTCCCAGTCCACTGACTCAAATGTTCATCTCCTTTGGCAACACCCTCACAGACGCACCCAGCAGTAACACTTTGCATCCTTCAGTCCAATCAAGTTGACACTGAATATTAACCATCACTGGAGGACTAAAACTTAGAAAAATCTTTAAGGTATTAAAATAAAAACAGCCTCCAGTGGAGAAAACCATAGACAAAATGGTGTTATTGGAGGTTCCAGTTAGCAAGAAGTTCAGAAGAATGTTCCAGTCACACACTATAAATGGCGAATCAGGTCCAGACTCCAAATACAGGACTTTTTCTACTTTATCACATTTGCTATATGGTAAATGTGTATTTCCTTTTTGGTCTTTAGATTTGTTTTGAGACTTTTGTGATTATTTCTGGAGATAAGTGGAAAATCCCGGAGAGGGGCCCTGAAATCTCTCTAAGGTATATATGAGATTTAGATCTTAATTGCTTTCTGATAATATACACATTAATGCTCTCTTTTTAGCATTATAAATAGAAATAACCTAAAATATGAATAAATTATTTTTGATTAACCTGATTTTAATTTTAAAAAGAGTATAGACATTCAAACATTTGCACCTTTCTTTTTTGTCTCTTTCCTCCTGTGACCACGTTAACCCTCTGCTTAGACATTGACATGAGAAGCCTTCCTGATACCATCAGCTGCCCCTTGTCATTTTACTTGCACTGGATCCTTATTTTTCTTGAGCCCATATCTCACTCTCTTTGAGAACATCCCAGGTGAATTCTCCCAATTTTATATGATGTTAAGGATTTAAGAGGCCAAATTTTTGGAAATATATGTTCACACACACACATACACAATCCAAATGTTGCCACTTTCTAGCTGTGTGACATTGACCTTATTTCTTAACTGCTTAACTGTACTGTAAAATGAAGATAATAAAAGTAGCCATACCACACGGCAGTCATGGGAACTAAATAGGAAAACACATACATAGGTGTTAACAGAGCCTGAGGCATAGCGAGAACTGAATGAATGTTAATTCTGATGCATATTACATACGCACTGTGCATGTACATTTACATATACTTGCACACCTAAGGAAAAGAATAGGCTTCCCCTGAATTTCACGTGTATAAATGAATGCTCTTCCTATGAACTTCTCTGTCTTCCTTTAAAACACTATTGACAAGCTCCCAATCTGTAGATCTTAAGCATCTAATCATGACTGGTTTCCTACCCTCAGAACAATCTATCAGCTCCTTGATTTCCCATTTTCTCTCAAATTTCCTTCAAAAGCTCTTTTTCCTTATTTTCCACTAGTCCTTAGAATTTTTCCCTTTGATTTTTAACCATTTGAATTCAGAAATAAAATGGTGTTAGAAGTCATGTGATCCAAAAGATCAGTGTTTATTTAGCAAACATTTAAAACTATTCTTTTAAATGAGCAATTTTATGCCTCATCCAATATTTAAAGTTAATTTATCTGTTGATATTTCCCCTGACAGTCCTTTGTGAAAACAGTCATCTAATTAGGCGTATACCTCTTACTCATGCACCTTGCATTGCAGGTCAGAAAGGAAATGAATAAATTCTGGGTGGAAACAAAACTTAAGCTATAAGATCCCCTCAAAGGTAACATGACCGTATGAGAGATCTCCTCATACGAATTTGCCAACCTAAAATTTAACCTCAAATTTACTGTTCTAACATTTGCTTCTGTGAAAACAGCATAATCTTACCTGGATTCTCTCAATAATGCCCAGATACATACAAATTCCTTACATTACAGGCATCCATAATAATTGACATCTGAAAAGCAAAGTGAAGAGATCTCTTCAGAACATGACACTTAGCTCAAATTTACATTGGTCAAAATGAGGTAACTTACAGTTCAGTTGTTTCGGAAGGGACTTGGGGTTCTTCTCATTCTTTCTTCTCCTTAGGGTTATTGTCAAAACTAAGTAGATTGCTTACCATAGTCAATAACAGTCTGCAGCCATCTCACACCCTATTGAATGAGAGGCTATTGGATGGCTATGATCGAAAAGATAAGAGGTTAACAAATGTTGATGAGGTTGTGGAGGAAAGGGAAGCCTTGTATATTCTTGGTGGGAATGTAGACTGGTATAGCCATTATGAAAGACATTATGGAGGTTCCTACAGAAATTAGACACAGAAATACTATATGACCCAGTAATCCCTTTTCTGGATATGCACCCAAGGGAGAGGAAATCACCACCTCCTAAAGATATCTGAACTCTCAGGTTTACTGCAGCATTGTTCACAATAGCCAAGATATGTAAACAACCTAAGTGTCTTTTAATGAACAAAGGGATAAAGGAAAGGTGGTATATATACACAATGGAATATGACTCAGCCTTTGAAAAGGGGGATGCTGACATTTGCCACATTTTGGGCTCAGAGGACGTCATGCTAAGTGATACAAGCTAGACACAGATAGGAAAAGTTGCATGATCTCACATATATTTAGAATCTTTTCTCAAAAGGTCAAATATATAGAAATAGAGAATGAAACCGTGGTTACAATGGGGGGGAATAGGAAGATGGAGGTCAAAGCATGCAAGGTAGCAGGTGTGTAGGATGAACAAGTCTAGAGAACTGACATACAACATGAGGACTGAAGTTAATACAATTTTATTGTATTAGGGATTTTTTTTTTTTTTTTTTTTTTTTTTTTTTTTTTTGAGACGGAGTCTCACTCTGTTCCCCAAGCTGGAGGGCAGTGGCGCCACCTCAGCTCACTGCAACCTCCGCCCCCCAGGTTCAAGCGATTCTCCTGACTCAGCCTCCTGAGTAGCTGGGATTACAGGTGCCTGCCACCGTGCCTGGCTAACTTTTTTGTATTTTTAGTAGAGATGGGGTTTCACCATCTTGACGAGGCTGGTCTTCAACTACTGACCCTGTGATCCACCCACCTCAGCCTCCCAAAGTGCTGGGATTACAGGCGTGAGCCACCGCGCCCGGGTATATTAGGGATATTTATGAAATAGTAGATCTTAGCTGCTCTTGCAACAAAAAAAGTAACTATATGAGACAAAAATATGTTAATCTTCTTCACTATAGCAATCATTTTACATCTACATGTATCCTGTACCATCATGTTGCAAAACCCAAATATGCACAATAAAATCTACTTCTGAAGTCTTCAGATGAAGTATTCCTACAAACTGAGCCATATGGTAAGAATTACACTGAACTAGGGACCCGAATTTCTGATTCAGATAAAATGAGGGCAGGAAGAGTGAAGGGGAAAGGCTAAAATGTTTGACCTCCCAGACACTTTTTTCCTCTACATTCATATCAGGTTATAGGAAATTTGAATATTCAAATTCAAAATAAAAATAAAAATGAACTTGATTATTTCTGTTTTAACGTCTTTCTATTTGTGATGCTTAAAAAAACAGCATAGGAGTATGTTTTATCTGAAATCAATTAATATCTAGATTTACTTCCATCAGTACTATTAACTTTATGACTACAAAAATGTTACTTAAATCCAGTTTTATTGTCTGTAAAACTAGTAGGGAGAATTCGATATCATTAAAAGTTCTAAAAAAATACCTTCTTCTTTATGAAACAATCGATATAATAAGACCTGTCCTGACAACTTAACTACCTTCTAAGGATCAAATGATGTAAGATATATGAAATTACAAACTATAAATCGTGAGTCAAATTTAAACTTCTCTTGCTATTGTTCTAACTGAGCCAGATAAAGATTGAGTTAATTGTCTAAGATAATACCACCAACAAGTCATACTTCTTCAAAAGCTGAATGCAACTCATCACAAAAACTAAAAAAAAAAAACTTTTTAATGAATAAACACATGCGCTGGGGTTTGAACCTAAACTGTTTGTCCCAGGGCCTGGGCACTTAATCACTATTTCATGCTGTGCTATGTTTGCCAACGAAGACAAATTAAAGTCAGAGGCGGAGAAGCCATGGAGTAATTCCGTAATACTAGTACCAATTTAATTTAGAATAATGGGAGCAGAGAGCACCAGAACAAGCAAGCCACGAGGCATTGTTCTACTAGGGCGATACTTCAGAATGAGAATAATTTTTGTGAATTGAATACTTTTGAGATGTTGGACAATTCCAAAAAGTTCTCATGCTTCAGATATTGTGATAATAGTCCTTCCTTTCCCTGGAAAAAAGAAAAAAATAGACAGATTAGATCACAGTTATTTCCTCAAATATGCCAACCCATCCCTGAGGGGGTAGTATATTTACAGGAAGGAAAATTATGCTAGGGTCTGTGCCCCAGACAAGGGAAGCCAAGATAACAGCATGGCTCAATAAAGTCCAATTAAAGGAAGTTCCATTTCATCTGACTCCCAAAGCTCACACCAAACTTGCTGAAAAGGCCAATATGATCCTTGTTATCCTTCCACACTGCTTACACATACAGTCCGCGCCTATGCCAGTGGCATCAGATACTGAAAGCTGACCTCTCCCTTAGGAGTCAGCCAATTGTCTTTAGCCCAATCCAAACTAAACCTTCTCTGGCCCTAGGCCTTCTTCTGAGAATAAAAATGTCTAGCAACTTAACTTTCTCTTAAGCTATTAAATAGACTTTACTAAAGCACTTCTTTTTAAAATAAAAGACCTTTTTTATACTGCTAAAGTAAAACATTGTGAAAATGTGGAAAATAGTAAAAGCTATTAAGGAACAGTAGAATCTCATTTCCTAGAATCAATCACTATAGTATATGTCTTTCATATGTTTGTATGTGTATAATTCCAACTTTATACTATATATATATATATCTATACAATTTGTTTCATATGTTTAGGAATCAAAATTGTGACTACATTATTTAATGTAATTTTTTAAGTTTAATAGTACATTGGGAGTACATTTCTATATGATGAAACTTTGAAAACATTATTTTTTAGGAACTTCTTCAGGCTGTAATAGAGTAGTAGTAAAATTAATCTTTGGCAAACAGTAATTATAGAGGCTGGATAAAATATCAGAAATACATCTATAAGAAGGCATTGGAGAACAACTAAAGCAACCAGGCCTTGAGGGGCCAGTATCCTAGAGAGAAGGGAAATGCACTGCTGTAAGATCAGTATTTCCCCTATATTTCCCCTTAAGGTATTTATTAATCCATAAGCACTTCACAGCATACAGGCCAAGCAGGGAGATGAAAATCTTCAGGGGTTAAGAAAAAAGAAAGGGGCCGGGCATGGTGGCCTAAAGGAAGCCAGACCAAGGTGCTTTATAGCAGCACTACTGAAACTGAATAATAAAGGAAAATTTAGAATCAGCCAGAAAAAAACAACATATTTGTACAAACAACAACAATAATATTGAGATTGGATACTTTAAAAAATAGAATCAAGAAGAAATCAAGATATTGCTCCATGCATGCAGTAATATCTTTACGGTACTGACAGAAAGACTGCCTTCTTCAAATTTAGTGTTTAGAGAAAATATTCTTAATAAATTTAGGTACAATTAAAACACTTTCTGACAAACAAAAACTAAATAAAAATGGGTTGTGATCCTGTATTTTAGCCTTCGATAAAATTCAACATCCTTTTATGTTAAAAACTCTCAATAAACTTGTAAAAAGTATAGAAGGAATATATCTCAAAATAGTAAGAGCCGTATATGACAAACCCAGAGCCAGTATCATACTGAATGGACAAAAGCTGGAAGCATTCCTCTTGAAAACCGGCACAAGACAAGGATATCCTCTCTCATCACTCCTATTCAGCAAAGTATTAGGAGTTCCGGCCAGGGCAATCAGGCAAGAGAAAGAAATAAAGGGTGTTTAAATAGGAAGAGAGAAAGTCAAATTGTCTCTGTTTCCAGATGACATGATCCTATGTCTAGAAAATCCCAGCCCAAAAGTTCCTTAAGCTGATAAGCAACTTCAGCAAAGTCTCAGGACACAAAATCAATGTGCAAAATTCACAAGCATTCTTATACACCTACAATAGGCAAGCACAGAGCCAAATCATGAATGAACTCCCATTCACAATTGCTACAAAGAGAATAAAATACCTAGGAATACAGCTAACAAGGGATGTGAAGGACCTCTTCAAGGAGGACTACTAACTGCTGCTCAAGAAATTAAGAGAGAACACGAAAAGCTTTCCATGCTTGTAGATAGGAAAATGGCCATATTGCCCAAAGTAATTTATAGATTCAATGCTATTCCCATCAAACTACCATTGACATTCTTCATAGAATTAGAAAAATCTACTTTAAAATGCATATAGAACCGAAAAAGGGCCTGTATAGCCAAGACAATCCTAAGCAAAAAGAGCAAAGCTGGAGGCATCACACTACCCAACTTCAAACTATACTACAAGGCTACAGCAACCAAAACAGCATGGTACTGGTACCAAAGCAGACACAATGAAACAGAATAGAGATCTCTCACATCTATAACCATCTGATCTTCGACAAATCTTACAAAAACAGCAATGGGCAAAGATTCCCTATTGAATAAATGGTGCTGGGAGAACTGGCTAGTCCCAGAAACTGGATCCCTTCCTTATACCTTACATAAAAATTAAGTCAAGATGGAATAAAGACTTAAATGTAACACCCAAAACTATAAAAACCCTAGAAGAAAATCTAGGCAATACTATTCAGGACATAAGCACGGGCAAAGATTTCATAACAAACACATCAAAAGCAATTGCAACAAAAGCAAAATTTGACAAATGGGACCTAATTAAACTAAAGAGCTTCTGCACAACAAAAGAAACTATCACTAGAGTGAACAGACAACCTACAGAATGGGAGAAAATTTTGCAATCTATCCACCTGACAAAGAGCTTATATCCAGACTCTACAAGGAACTTAAATGTACAAGAAAAAAAAACAACCTCATTCAAAAGTGGGCAAAGGACATGAACAGACACTTCTCAAAAGAAGACATTCATGTGGCCAACAAACATATGAAAAAAAGCTTAACATTACTGATTATTAGAGAAATGCAAATCAAAACCACAATAAGATACCATCTCATGCCGCTCAGAATGGTGATTATTAAAAAGTATATAACAACAAATGTTGGAGAGGTTGTGAATAAATAGGAATGCTTTTACACTGCTGATGGGAATGTAAATTAGTTCAGCCATTGTGGAAGACAGTGTGGCAATTCCTCAAGGATCTAGAACCAGAAATACCATTTGACCCAGCAATCCCATTACTGGGTATATAAGCAAAGGAATATAAATCATTCTATTATAAAGACACATGCACACCTATGTTTATTGCAGCATTATTCACAAAAACAAAGACATGGAATCAACCCAAATGTCATCAATGATAAACTGAATAAAGAAAACATGGTACGTATACATCATGAAATATTATTCAGCCATAAAAAGAAACAAGATCATGTCCTTTGCAGGGCAGGAGGATCGTTTGAGGCAGCCCAAATTTCATCAACAATAAAATAGATACATACTTTGTGATATACTTGTATAACGGGGTAAATATAGCAATGAAAATAAGCTGTTGTTACATGCTACTGCATGTAAAGAGTTCATGAACACAGTTTATTTGAGCAAAAGAACACACACCATAGAGTATATACTGGACAATTCCATATATATATATACAGTTTCCAAATATGCTAAAACCAGCCTATGATGATGATAGATGACAAAATAATGATTACCTTTGGAGGGGTAATGATCGGGGGGCTCACCAAAGAAATTCCTGAGATGCTGACAATTGTTCTATTTCTTGATCTGGGTGGTGGTTACAGAGTGTGATCACTTGGTAAAAATTCATAGGACAGCACAGTTAGGATTTGAACACTTTTCTGTGTGAATGTTACATTTCCATTTTGAAAGGTTTACTTAAAAACATGATTTTTCAGAATTATGCAGTATTTGACCCTATGGATATTCAGTTTGTTTAATTCATTTTCTCTTGTTCACTAAAGATGTTTGTTATATTTTGCTCTTAAAAATATTTAAATATTTTTAAAACTCTCATGTTTTACTTTTCTAAATTAAATCTTTGACTATTTTCTAGAGATAAGTTCCTAGAAGTAGAAATGCTGGGTCAAAGGATGTAAACATTTTAAAGACACTAAAACATGTTACCAAACTGCTCTCCAGAAAGATCATCTCACTATTACCACACCAAAGGTCAATCTTATTCAAGGCAGATTTGAATGTTTATAGCCCTTATCCCATTTGACCTTTATGATATTTGATACTGTCAGCCACCTCCTCTTTCGTAAAATTCTATTCTGCCTCATCTTTCTGCGCATCGCCCTGCTCAGCCCATCCTCCTCCGTCTTTTCCCTGTGCTCAACTACACACTTTCTCCAAAGGTTACTTCCTGGCCCTTTTTGCCTCTCTCCTTTAGAAGAATTTGTCTTTGGTATTTTTTCTTCCCCCTCTGTGTTTATGATTTCCTATTCTCTCTTTCCAGTGTAACCTCATCTCTTGTTCTGCATTTTCATCAACTGGTTGTCTACTTTCATGCCCTATCATTATTTCAAAGGCAACTAAGTATTGTGAACAGTGGTTAATGAGTTAATAAATATTTGAAAAGGCAGAAAGAATGAGCCCTGATATTCAGAAGCAAGCCCTCCAGCTAACACGCCCTTCAATGCCGTAATGCATCTCTCTTTTCTTCTTTTCCCCTGTCCTTTCCACCTTCTTGCTGCCTTACTAAAATCTCTTCCCTTTCTTTGCTCACACTCTCATCGGTTTTAACATTTTTCTTCCATTTTAGCTTCTCTCCATACTAAATTGTACAAAATGTCTAAATATTATTCCATTTATTATTTTTGAGATGGAGTCTTGCTCTGGTGCCCAGGCTGGAGTGCAGTGGCATGATCTCGGCTCACTGCAAGCTCCACCTCCTGGGCTCAAGCGACTCTCCTGCCTCAGCCTCCTGAGTAGCTGGGATTACAAGCACGTGCCACCATGCCTGGCTAATTTTTGTATTTTTGGTACAGATGGGGTTTTACCATGTTTGGCAGGCTGGTCTCAAACTCCTGACCTCAGGTGATCTGCCCACCTTGGCCTCCCAAAGTGCTGGGATTACAGGTGTGAGCCACTGCACCTGGCCAATGTTTTTCCATTTAGTTTTTCAATAAAGTTTTATAATCTAACTTTTCCCATTAGAACCACTCAAATTCAAAATAGGTGAGCTAAATATCTTGTTTTCTAAGAGAAAAGAATTAATTTGCTGCTTTGAATATGATCTTTTTGGAAAAAATATTCATTGATCATTTCATGTCGCTTAAAGTGTCACACTACTGCTATTGATTGCTGCGTGTTGTTACCACATTGTGGGCTTGCAGTACGTTAACTTTCTTGTTCTTTAGAGTATTGCTTTGAGGTAGGTTTATAATTTCTCAGATGAAAAACTGAGGCATGAGCTGGGCATCTCACCTGCGCCCCATGCCTGGTAAGCTGCGGAAGAGCTGGGATTCAAACCCAGTCTGTGGGACTCCTACACCAGAGCTCGTGACCTCTCAGTTGGGAGCTCAGTACATACTGTTAACCCGAGCAGGGATCATGTCTCTACTTACCACTCTCTGGAGGAAAGAAACAGACAGTACACCACTCAGAAACAGAGCTTTGTAATGTCTCTCTCCTGACCCCTTCCTCCCCATGACCTCCTTTTATTATCATAAGAGGGATCAATGAAGTTAATGGTCCTACTGGGTACTTTGGGCATGGACAGGGTCATCAGCATAGAGTTCCCGCTGTGTGCCTCTGAGAGATCTGCTCAGAGTAGAAGATGGAGTGTAGCTCATGGGTTAGAAACCTTTAAAGCAGACAGATATCCAACACAGTGCTCTGCATATGGCCTCAGTCTCTCAGCCCTCATTATCTTCACCTCTAAAACCACTGAGAGAAGAGGAAAAGAGAAACATGCCCAACTCCTTTCTATTCACGAACTGCCTAAGTGTAGATTAGGAAGTGATTGGTGGAAATCATGTTTTTAACATGTGAGCCAGGGCCCTCTGATTTGCCATTGGTGATGTGACCACTGCAGGTTCTTGTCTTATTTATGCCCAGCTGGGATTTTAGGGCTGCGTTAGCCTAACACTTAGGAGTACTGCAAGACTTTTATTGAAACTCTTCCTCTCTTTGTGTGTTTTGTAATAAAGAAAACATGACCAATTTTGTTGGCCTACATTCTACTGGATAGTAGAGCACTCACACTAATTTACTTTCACCTGATCTGTCCCTTAAAATACAGAATCTCGGTTAATATAATACAGACTCTGTCATCTTACTTTACACACATGCATGCACACACACACACACACACCCCTCCATGACATCTCCATTCTTACAGTATCACTCAAGGAATGCAAGGAATGTTTGTTGTCAAGTTACAGAGTAACAGGGTGCTTAGAGAAAGGTAAGTTCATTTGTGGCTGAGAACCAGAGTATTAAGGACTGTCGGTCTTAACAACCCATCTGAGGAAAGGGTGGCAAAGCATTGCTGCTTCTGCGGAGGATGGTATGGTGCGCTTCTCAGGCACAGCATTTGACATTTACAAAGCTCTTACTGAGTCTTCAAGATCCGGATCAATCATTATTCTGTGTGAAGTCTTTCATGATCTGCAAGAGGAGTGAATCACATTCTTTCCTTTCCTGGTATCTGCTTTAGAATTCAAGTGAAAAACTTATCTTAATAGGAGCAGAATTCCTGAAGGCGTAGGTGTCCGCCGGCTCCCAAGCCACAAAGACTGCGGTGGGACTCCGTGATGTGAAATCAGGAGGAGAATTTGAGACTCTGAAGCGGAAGTAGAGTAGAGGACGAGTTTGGGGATCCATGTGGATGAAACTGGAGAAGAGAGAAATAGTTAAGTCAATCTTCCCTCGTTCACCAGGGGTCACAGAGGACCCGCTAACATCCACATCATGGCTCTAGTATTGCATTTAAACTATTGTAATTATTTGCTTATATTTCTTTCTTTCCTAGTCACAAATTATGGCCCTAAAGGAAGGGACTTTGCTTTGTTCACACTTTTACCTCTCACCCTACAGAGAGCTGAAATAGGGCCGGAATTAACATGTATTCATAGAAAATGACCTTTGCACTGGTGTCAACACTCATCTGTGAGACAATGAGGCAAGTCAAGTTCATTATTATTACTTCTCCCACAAAAAAGCAAAGTAGCCATCTCAAGCTATCCACTAACATGACACCACCCTTTCCAATCAGGGCTTTTCTTTTAACCCGCACTGAGAATTGGCAACAATGTACAAAGTTCCCTCCTGAGTTCTGTAACTGCACATCCCTGCCAGGTCCTTGGGAAATTTATTGTGTGACTGGCAAACTGTTAGCACTGTGAAGGCTCTCAAGAATATCACCCTGGAGAAAAATGATGACTATGTATTAAGTCCAGCTTACATTTTCTTAAACGGCTTGCAGACCGAAACGCTTTGGAGTTAGTGGAACATTTCTTTAAAATGCTGTATCAGACCAAATCAAAGCTGAAAACATAGCACCATTCATTTATCTAGACCATGGAGTTTAGCTAGAGCTAGTCCTCTCAGGCTGGCTCAGGCCTCTCCCATTCTTCTGCTATTGATGAGAAAACATTCTTGTAAGGCAGAGGGACACGGGCTGCAATATTTAAACATAATTCTCTTAAGGCTGCTCTTTCATAACCGAAGACTGTAATTGCTTTTCTCTGAGGCCCCTGTTCCTGCAGAAAAGTTTTATTTTTGCTTGCTTTTGAAATTTCCAGCTAAAAGGAGCTTCTGGACTCAAAGGGGAAGCTACAAAGAAATGCATAGAGAAAGCTGAGAACCTGGGCAGTCTTACTGCTGTAAGACCAGAGGACATGAATTTGAGAGCCTCACACAGCCAGGGGTAGAGTCCTCAGTCTATGGGCTCGTCCATTCATCAGGTATAGGGTAGTGGAAGCCACACGGGTCCTGTCTTCCCAAAGACAAGACAGGACGCTGTTCAATCCTGAACAGATTTACACTTCTCTTGGAGCAAAAATGGCATTTAATAGGGAGAGGGAGGAGTAGTCAAAACTATGAGACGGGGGAAAAAAAAAAAAAAAAAAGATGTCAGAACCCAGGAAGAACCTATGCAAGCACTCAAAGTTGGTGAAACCACAGCAGCCCTTTATCCCTACAATGTTCTTTTAGACACCTCCCCACCCGTCCTCCATTCACCCTCACCAATCCCTGTGTGCTCTCAGGACAGACAGATCCCAGCCACCTTCCTTTCAGAGCAAACTTAAGCCAAATCCATTCCTCCCCAGGGGTCAGTTGCTTTTGAAACCTTCAATCTCACTGAGAATTACAACTGACGTCTTCACAGAGGGATTTAAAGTGCGAGGGAGAAGGTGAGGGAAATACTGAGGTGCCGCTTTCCCCAGCCCAGGTAAGCAATGGCTCATTCTGCTACAGCTAATGCAAGGTTGTCTTCATGGGACAAATTCATCCTTTTTCTCACACATATCCTGACATGCCCTTTAGGACAAGCCCTTTCACTGTATTTTATAAAACTGCATTATCAGGTTCCAACTATTTAAAACAATGTATACAAGTCAAATACTCTTTGAATCCTCTGTGAGTATACTGTCATGAGTTATTCACCAAACTCTATGAGAAAAACATTTCATTGATTGCTGTGATAAGCATTTACACAGGGCATTAACTACGTGCCAGGTAACGGGCTAGACGGTGGAAAGGAATACTTGCCATCACCTGGTAAATGCTCAGATTTTAGTGTTACTTCACTTCCGTGTAGACTAAAATAAATTTAATATGGATTCAGTACTTCGAATTACCTGGTTCATTCTTAAACTGTCATCTTGCTTTATTTATTCATTCGAGCATTTAATAAGTTTCTGCCATGTGCCAGACACATAGAAACTAATTGAATAGCCCAGACAACCTAACTCCAGAATTCATCAAAAGTTCGCTTTGCTTAAGTATGACTCGACCGCTTCCTGGCTATCATTTAAATCTCCTAACCCTCAGTTTTCCCACCTTTCAATCAGGTATAATAATAGCATCTATTTTATAAGGCCATGTTAAGTACTTAATGAGAAAATTCAAGTAGAATGCTTAGCACATAATAAGCGCTCAGTAAACATGAACTATTTAGCTGGAGATAAGGAATAATGCCTGTAGTCATTTGGAAGAACAACCCTGGCAGTCAGTTTATAATATCAGCTCTAGATAGTTGTTTTTCAGGAAAAGGTGACGCCATTAGAGGTCCAGGTACCTGGAGAAACAGAAGCTGAGCTACACTGGATGCTGTGCACTCTTTCTCATCAGGTCTAATGGAATTCCAGGGAAACTAAGCAATAGCAACGATGCCATTGCACCCGAAAAAGATCATTGCCATCTCTGCTACCATAGCCACCATCACCACCACTATCACCAACACTACTATTACTGCTTTTACTATCTGCAACCAATACCATCATTCCTACTACCACCAGAACCATCAATACCAATGCAGCCACTA
>NC_045434.1:5781709-5872563 GCF_002776525.5 Piliocolobus tephrosceles | reverse complement strand
CATCATTCCTACTACCACCAGAACCATCAATACCAATGCAGCCACTATCACCATCACCACTACTGTCTGCAACCAATATCATCATTCCTACTACCACCAGAACCATCAATACCAATGCAGCCACTATCACCATCACCACTACTACAACTGACATCACCACTGCTATGACCACCTTCACTTCTACTATCTGTAAGCACTAGCATTATCACCGCTGCCGCCACCACGTACACCACCACAACACTACAATAATCACAATTACAACATTACAGTGATTACTGCCATGCATCTCAGCGTTTCTCAAACAATGGCCCATCTTCATCTGACTCAGGATTTTCTGGGGCCCTTATTAAAATGATAGCATCCTGTGCCTCACCCCAAACTTACTGAATCCAAAATCTGTGAATGTTTTCTAGAAGTCTGCATTTAAGCAAGTTCTCAGGTGATTTGTAGAGAGCTGAAACAGGAAATCATGGATTTGAGGGCATGTGTTTCTAGTGAAACCAACTGCCTCATCCACAAACTGTGATTCTTTAAGTTTCCACTGAAGCCTCTACTGGGCATTTACTTGACTAGAACGTCAAAGAGCATGCGCATCAATACAGAACGTCAAAGAGCATGCGCATCAATACAGAAAACTAGAGTAAGACTCAAAGTATGAACAGAGTCAAAATTGTGTTGGGACCAGGTGCTTATGCATTCTAGGAAGCTGAGGCTGAACTTCTTCTCTCTGGTCCTGAGATCCCTCACTCATAAAATGAGGACATGCCCCAACCCACATGTCTACTATGCAGAGATGGGGCTAGAAACCACGTCTTCTGACTCGGTCTGGTTTAGTTGGTTTTCCAACAAGCTGGCCCAGGAGAAGGAGGCGAGGAAAACATTAGCAAAAGCAGATGGATTTGGAGACAGCTGTGAGTCAATCCATGGGCAAGGTTGAGTGTATGACATGAAGGGAAATCATGATGCACAGCGAGGGACCAGTCCTCAACAGAAAAGTCTGAGAGAGGATACAGTGCTGCTTGGACACTGTGATTTCTCTCTTCCAGTTTTGCTTTTCCTTTTCATTTGCCCAGCTCTCTCATGTCTTCTATCTAGTGCCCACCGGCTAGTTGCACCAGGGTCTACCCTCCCGTCCATATCTACTGGTGTATTTTCCCACGTGATCTCCCCTATGTTACCTCTCAAACTTCCTCTGTTGCTATGACTCCCTGGACTTCTCTGCTCCAGCCACACTGGACTCCATGACATATTCCTGGGTCACATCAAGAGCCCCTCCTCCTCCCAGCCTTGGCACTCCCTGGCCCTTCTGCTCAGATGCTTGACTCTCTCCCTCACTTCCTTTCAGTCTGTCCAAATGCAACTTTCTTAAAGAGCTCTTTCCTGAAAACCCAGTGTAGAAGTAGTCATGCCCCAGCCTCATCTCTCTCCCTATTCCTTTACCCAGCTGTATTTTTCACTATCTGACACACCATCTAAATATATATTTGGCTGGGTGTGGTGGCTCATGCCTATAATCCCAGCACTTTGGGAGGCTGAGGCGGGAGGATTGCTTTAGCCCAGGAGTTTGAGACCAGCCTGGGCAACAGAGACAGACCCTATCTCTACAAAAAGATTAAGAAATTAAACAGGTATGGTGATCCATGCCTGTAGTTCTAGTTAATTGGGAGTCCAAGGTGGGAGGATTGCTTGAGCCCAGGAGTTGGAGGCTGCAGTAAGTTACAATTACTCCACCCACTGCACTCCAGCCTGGGCAACGGAGCAAGACCCTGACTTCAAAAATAAATAAATATTAAGCATGTGTTCATCGGTTCTTCTCTCTCTTTTCATCAAATTTGTAAATTTTGAGAGCAGGAATTTAATGTCTGCTTCACTCAAACAGTGCCTGCCCCATAGTAGGCACTCAATAAGTATTCTCTAAATAAGTGAATTGCCCATTCCGTGGGAAGTCTAAGCTCTGCCAACACACATAATGGTTAATGCCTTATCCTTTTCCAGGTCATACATTTGCATTAGATGAGGACTTTCAGGAGAATATATTCTAGTTCAAAGAAAAGATCCCAGTGGCGGACAGGTGGCATTCTTGTCCGTCCACCGAAGTCAACGTTTTGACTTTGAATTATAGGTGACTAAGTCACCCTATAATTACCCTACCATCACTACGAATCACTGCAAACTCAGCACCTTGTCCAAAGCCTGGCACATGGCAGTTGTTCGACAAGAGCTTGTTGAACTGGAGTGTGTGGGAAGCTGTGTTTTGCCTACACACAACACCTGCTCTGTGTCATAATTCAGTCGTCAAGTCCATGAGGCTTTCTAATTGATTGCTGCTACCCCTGTCGCTTACAAAACTGTAACTTCACAGCCAGCCTAACAGCCAGGTGCAAATTCGGTCTTCCTTCTCTTTTGCTGAAGACTTTGTGGTCTGTTACTGTGGTTTTATTATAGGTGACTTGCAGACAACAACTAGGTCTCACAAAAAGCCTAGACTTTTTCAGAGAGCAAGTAAATGCCTAAGTTAATGGGCAATTAAAAAGTTTGAGATCAAATTGTATGTTTTGCACCAGGCTTCCCTAGTAAGCTATTTCCCTAAGAGGAAGAGAAAACAGTTGTGCTAAGCAATTGTACCTTAACCCGTCTTATAGCTCAAGGATTCAGTTTTTAATCAGTGCTAAATTTATCAGATCTCACCTGGATTTGCAATAGAACAGCTGCCAAGCAAACTGTAAAAGAACAGAATGCACCAACGTTGAGATGAAATCAGCAAGGAAATCCTTTCTCATCAAAACCAGCAGTCACCGTGAAAAGGAGCACACCCTGGGTGACTGCTGCTGACAAATGCAATGCCCGATGTCCACAGCTTCTGCAAAACACCCTGAGCGCGTGTCTGGGGGTGATTTTTCTCCCACAGCAAAGAATTTCTGTTCTCTAGACAAAGATGCCAGATATGGGGAATACATTTTTTTTAATGCATCTTAAGTCGTATTTAACGGTTAATGTAACTATTGCCTGTCAGTTTGACCCACTGAAAGGCTTTTCAAGACTGTGTTCATGTTACCATTTACCTAGTAGTATTGAATAAGGTTTGATTTAAGGGCATCTTCCTTTATTTGACCCAAGGTTGTTTTACTTTTCAAAGTTAGCTAAAATGACATACTACTCACCTTCTTAATGAGGCCTCTGATGCCTCTATTTATATTTTTAAACCTACCCAATCTTCTCTATTATCTTTTTCTACCTTATTGTCCTTCAGAGCACTTATCACTATCTAACATACTGTTTCTTTTCTTTTCTTTTCTTTTGAGTTGTAGTCTCACTCTGTTGCCCAGGCTGGAGTGCAATGGTACAATCTCAGCTCACTGCAAACTCCACCTCCAGAATTCAAGTGATTCTCCCAGCCCAGCCACCCAAGTAGCTGGGATTATAGGCACAAACCACCACACTCAGCTAATTTTTGTATTTTTAGTAAAGACGGGGTTCCACCATGTTAGCCAGGCTGGTCTCGAACTCCCAACCTCAGGTGATCCACCCGCCTCGGCCTCCCAAAGTGCTGGAATTACAGGCATGAGCCACTGCACCCGCCTTAACATACTATTTCTTACTTACTTGTCTGATGTATGGTCTATATCCTACCCATTCACTTTCTCAAACTTAGCTGTCAGCTCAGCTCCACAACGGGAGAAATTTTTGCTTGTTTTGTCTACACAGAGCATGCTCAACCTATAGATAGTACCCAGTAAATATTTGTTGAATGAATGGATAAATGATGGTTAAGAATGTTGGCTTCAGAGTCAAACTAATTAGAGTTAAATTCAGGCTCTACTACCTATGGAAGATGTTTAAACTTTTTCAGCCTTTGTGTGCTCCTCTGCAGAAGGGGGATGATAATGCTGATATTAATACTGAAACTAATAATAACAATAATAAATCTTATAATAATATGAGTGTCAAAATGATGATACATATGAAAAGTTAATAACATTCTGTTATGCAGAGAATTCCCTTGGTAGAGGTGGCTGCTACTAATTGTTTTTTTTTTTGATCCACAGAATATCCCAAAATCTCTCAGGACCCGTGAGAATGTTCCTGGAAGTCATGGGGATTGGGGATCCAGGCTGCACTCAGAAACCCCTTCGACCAGAATAGCATCTCTGCTTTGCTAAAATTTTAATTTCATTATTTATTTATTGACAAAAAGTGTGCTATACTTTTAAAAAGTTTGAGATCCATTGTGATCAGCAATTAGAAGAGAAAAAGTCCTTTAAGCAAATATTTAACTTCCACTTATCTAGGATTGGTCTCCTGTGCTTTACATTATGTTTCTGCTTCTGATTCACAGGTATTGTTGTCTATTACAGCCTGGAGGACAGGAAAGGACTTGAAAAGTTGACTGCATGAAGAAAAAGGAGAAGCAAGGGAATCGAGTTATGTTACTTGCCAGCTAACTACAATACTTGGAACATAGCAGGTACCCAGGAAATACTAGTTCCTAGCTTTTCCTTTGTGGATGCAGAAGACAGACAAACCCACATCCAAAAGAGCAGCAAACATACCAAGTCCCAGTGCTGACAACATGAGGATTGCCTGTCATTTGCATCATGTATATCATAGCTCCCATGCAGAGTAGGAGCTTAAAAAGGATGGTGTATTGGCCAGGTGCAGTGGCTCACACCTGTAATCCCAGCACTTTAGGAGGCCAAGGCGGGCAGATCACCTGAGGTCAAGAGTTCGAGACCAGCCTAGCCAACACAGTGAAACCCCGTCTCTACTAAAAATACAAAAATTAGTTGGGCGTGGTGGCGGGCGCCTGTAATCCCAGCTGCTTGGGAGGCTGAGGGAGGAGAATCGCTTGAACCTGGGAGGCGGAGGTTGCAGAGAACCAAAATCGTGCCATTGTACTCTAGCCTGGGCGACAGAGCAAGACTTCGTCTCAAGAAAAAGAAAAAAAAAAGACAGTGATATCTTGAAAAGATTTCAGGAACTTCAGCTTGGTCTTTATTTCATTTTTTCTGCATTCACTACCAGAGAAGCCGCTGCTTGTTTACAGCCTTATCACCAGAGCCAGCTCAGCCATTGTCCCAGGAAGAGCCCACATGTTAGCATTCTTGACCAGCGTCAGGCAGTTCATTCACCTAAAAGACAACACCTGGGATTCCCTCCTAAATAAGTGCTGCATCAAAAGAACAAATGCTGAGTATAAACATGCTTGCTGTAAAAAGCCCCCCTCTTGGAATCACCAGCCATGGCCATCTGTGTGTAAATTTTGTAACGATATGAGTAGCAAAGGAACGATGCATACGAAAAGTTCACAACATTCTGTTGTGCAGAGGATTCTCTTGGTAAAGGTGGGAATGTGTGGCTGTGCTCTGCTACCCTGGAAAGGATGTCTGTCTGCCAGCTTCTGGGGCTGAACTCTCCCCCTGCTTGCCTGCCATACTTTGAGATTCTAGTGAAAGACCTCCCTTGGCCAACGAAAGATGTGGAGGGAGGGATTGGCACAGGGCTAGCACACTAAGATAGGAAGCAGGACTCAGACCGACCTGGGGAAACGTGACCCTGGGATTTAGGAAATGGGTCCTGTAACTGACAAATAACGGGATTCAGAAAATAACTGAAGACTTTTTCCCACCTTGGGGCCTAACTCAGAATTGGCTTGACAAGAGAGAGGCACTGAGAAGGAGTCTACAAATGAGGGTGCCAAAGAGAGGAAAGGAATAGGAGAGAGGGTCATATGGAGAGAAGCCACCAGGTACCTGTAGGACAAGGTATGGTCAGAAGTGACAAGGCAGAACCTGAGTCCTGACACTCAAATCATGGCTTTGTTATCGTTGAGGCAAACGTGAATCTCTGAGCCCCCAATCCAGCTTGATTCTAACTTTGACTTCACCCTCAGCACTCACTTTGAACACTGCTCAGCCCATCTGTTTCCACTGACCCCCCTCAGTCAACACCAACGTGATCTTCACCGTTAGTCCTGAAGCTTCTGGAAATAGTGCTTGCCTGGGCTGGGCTCACTGGCAAAGCTCCCGGTCCTGTGACCCCTGCTGGCAGGCTGCCTGCCTTCCCCTGGCCTTCATCCTGCCTCCCTCACCCTGCCCACCTCAACATGAACTTACTCAGGTCAGTAGTGCACACATTGTGTTAGTGCTTCCACCATTATCGTACTAGAGACACAAGCCGTGAATATGCCCCTGTCCCGATGTTCCAGAAATTTTAGCCTAATGCAATGCTTTTGAAAGTCTTTTAGGATCCCAATTCACAATAATAAATAATTTTACATTATGACTCACGCACACATGCAAATATATTTATATGTATTTATGTGTGTAAAATAAAACAATTATGATTTCACAAAACAACAAAAGAGCCATAAAATGAATTCTGGTATCTTCCATTCTATTTTACTCATTTTTTAAATGCTAATCACAACCCTCTAAGTTGATTTTATGATTTGCAGTCTAATAATACCTGGGTTAGTGGAGGAGACAGAAAAGAAAACAGGTTACTACAATGTAATTTGGAGGAGTTATTAAAAAGTCACAGCCAATGTACCTCCAGAGCACAAAAGGAAAAACCACTGGACTGGCGAAGGTAGATGATAGTAATGGGCTTACAGTCGTCTCACTGCAGAGCCTGTGCTCTGAACCACTGTGCTCCACGACCTCCTAGGGCCCCAGGAAAGTGACAGCAGGTGTGGCTGCTACACTGCTATGGAAGGACAGGTGTTAGAGCATTAAAGAGAAGGATGGAAATAGTAAGAAGTGTTCCAGGCTGGGGGGCCAGCATGTGGATAACCAAAGGCCAGAAAGTGGATCCTTTTTGGGAGGCAGACAGGTGGTGATATGGTTTCACTATGTCCCCAATCAAATTTCATCTCGAATTGTAGCTCCCAGAATTCCCACATGTTGTGGGAGGGACCTAGTGGGAGATAATTGAATCACGGGGGCAGTTTCCTCAATATTGTTCTCACGGTCGTGAATAAGTCTCAGGAGAGCTGATGGTTTTATGAGGGGTTTTCCTTCTCATTCGGCTCTCATTCTCTCATCTGCCACCATGTAAGATGTGCCTTTTGCCTTCTGCCACGACTGTGAGGCCTCCTCGGCCACATGGAACTGTAAGTCCATTAAACTTCTTTTTCTTTATAAATTACCCAGTCTCAGACCAGGCACGGTGGCTCACGCCTGTAATCCCAGTACTCTGGGAGGCCAAGGTGGGTGGATCACCTGAGGACAGGAGTTCGAGACCAGCCTGGTCAACATGGTGAAACCCCATCTCTACTAAAAATACAAAAATTAGTTGGGCGTGGTGATGCACGCCTGTAATCCCAGCTACTTGGGAGGGATTATAGGGAGGCTGAGGCAGGACTATTGCTTGAACCCAGGAGGCGGAGCTTGCAGTGAGCCGAGATTGCACCACTGAACTTCAGCCTGGGTGACAGAGCGAGACTCCATCTCAAAAAAAAAAAAAAAAAAGAAAAACAGAAAGAAAACAAAAAGAAAAAGAAAAGATGAGATGCAACAAAGATTTATCAAATTTTTCTTCTCCAGTCTTCAGTCTTCTACTCTACTTTTAGGCTTTTGCAATTAAATGTGTTTCAGACTAGATGTCCTCTTACAGCCCACCTGAGAAAACAGAGGGTAGACGCAAACTGCAAGGTCGCCTGGCTGGATAAGGACAAGGAGGCCTCAACCAGCAGCACTTTCAGTATCTACACGTGTCCCTTTTCCTTTGTGCTGTTTCATACGGTAGTCGCTAGATCCTTGTGGCCATTTAGATTTAAACTTCAGTTAACATAAATTAAATTTTTTAACACTTCAATTCTTCAGTCATACTAGCCACATCTCAAGAGCTCAGTAGCCACATTTGGCTGGTGGTTACCGTATGGGACGTTTCAGTCCTCCCAGAACGTTCTACCAGACAGCACTGCTTTGGATGGCCTCACACAGTCAGATGTTAAACCACACATCCCATCTCTCTACTTGTATATTCGCAGACAAATCGGCAAGTACGGAGCATCCTTAGACAGCGGCCTGGCCTCTGCTTTACTCCAGATGGTTTCTAGTGATTTCGGGAAATCTTTTGTTTGAATCCAGGGCAGAGAGAGGGCTCTACCAAGGCTTGCTCATTTTATGTCTTTTTCTCTCTCTTTTCTTGTCTCTCTCTCTCTCTGTGACACATGCACACACATGCACACACAAACACACACACTCAGACACATACATTCACAAACACACACAATACTCTTTTCTTTTTACTTGAAAATTTACTCCAGAAAATACACACACACACACACACACACACACACACACACACACACTCAGTTATAACTCCAGTGATATCTGTGATATCTGGTAGAATTTGAACCTCTCTTTCCTTCCCCAACAATTAGTACAAAGACAATCACAAAAATTCAGGGCAATTTTGATCAAACTGGATCTTCAAAGAGTCACTAATAGGAACACTTATCATCAGGCAGATACATTACACAGGGGAATTATCACGCCAGGAGCTGAATGGACAGAATGCTCCTTCTCATGATGCTTTACGTGGCTCTAGTTAGAAGCATTGCCCTGAAGTTTGCTCAGCGAACAGCCTGACTTTAGCCAGCAGGGAAGGCCCACGAGCATCTGAAAGGCTTTCCTAAAACAGGCTGCATCCCGCAAACTCATGGGACCCCAGCACGGGCCCTGCCCCTGCCCTCTGCCCCAGCCTTAGCTCCTCATCCACACCTGGAGATGCTGACCTGGGGGGGTTCTTCACTGGACTCCACTTATTGTCGTCATTTAACAACAAGGAAGTTATAGCAGAGGAATCAGTTGTTGAAGTTGCATGTTAGGTAACGGCAAGGCAGGCCCAGAACCTGAGTCCCCAGATACCTCGCATGGGGCTTTTCCCAGTGGATATCACAGTATTCCATTATTTGGTAAGATTCTGCAAAACTATTAATTTTGAAGGAAATATTTCTTTGCTTCAGGGTCAAAAGAGAATGAGTAAAGCACCACTGGAAGTATACACATGTGAGCACAACTAAACCATGACTGTGTCATTGCACTGAAAAACTTTTTTAAAGCTGGACTTACAAAAGGCGATTTACCATGTTTTATAGACGCTCTGGTAAATGGCTGTGTACATGGAGATTACGGCCATTCTTTCCTTGGTGACCATGTAGTGGAATTGAGAGAGGGTTTTCTATTCACACAGATCTGGATTCAGGTCCAAGCTTGTTCATTTTTTAGCTAGGGGCCTTTGGGCAAAACAAATTCTAGCAAAATGTGGGGGTGGTGTAAAAGTACCTATGGGCAAATTTATATTAAATAATGTATGTGCAGAAAGTGAGCAGATTAGATTAGTTCTGTCTCCCACTTTGACAAACACCTATTCATCATTAGTCTCTCCAGTGAGTGATCAAATATGAAAGCATGTCTATTCTGCATATAAAAGCTACACAAGAGCATTGCTAAGCTGCCAGGAGCAGTGCTATTATAAGCAATCCATAAAAATGTCCACTGGTAGGTCCCTCTCTCTTGTTCTCTCTCTCTCATTCCTTCCACATGATCGTTGTGCATTTGTCAGATTTGTCACCTTGCAGAGAGCACAATTTATCCTACATTAGCCTTGCAGTGCTTATAATAATTAGAAGCATCCAATGTGTCAAATAGGTTGCAAGAGGATAAAACGTTCACAACCCGAATGTTGTAACTGCAGTTCCAAACTACTTTTACAACAGAATCTCCCGAGCATCTTTCACCTAAGTCATGAAATGAAATTGTATTCTGCTACTGAGCACTGTCTGCTTTCCAGGCAGCAGAGCTTTGTGCTTTTGTCTTCATCCAGAGAGGACGCCACGCTGATGAACATGCAATGCTAAGTGAGCTTTGCCTCTCCCCAAAGCGTTTCATGTGCGCAAAGCCCTTTTCAGGCATGTCCACAACTTCTTGCAGAAAATATCAGGGCCACCTAACAAGGTTATACAAATTGCCAGCCAATAGCCCCTGGTGCTTTGTGATCTTCTGCAAAACAAAGACCCCACCTTTGCCACTTGATAATAACACTGCATTGCTGTGGCTCCTAAAGTGATTAAAATACAATCTTCTGATCCTAAAAGGCAAGACACTAAGATGAACAATCATTTTGGGGATTTTTTTTTTCCCCAATAAGCATTTAAAGTGGCAGTTGTCACACTATCTATTTTCACTGTGGATTGAGTTTTCTAGTTTCTCATTAAAGTCTTCTTATTCTGCTCAAATATTTCCATTTATTGTGCAGGCTTTTATTTCCACAGCTGATAGAGTTTTCTGTCATTTCTGAGACATGAAAAGGATTTTTGCTTTTTTCCTTTGCAGTTGCTGTTTGAAGTAAAGGAATAAAGTCACTGCATTATTTAGCATTTGGATGGATACACAGCAAGCCAAAGAACAGTCCGGTGCCTGTGGCTTCAGCCTGCTCCTGCCCAACAAGCGAGGGCAGTCAGAGCTTCCCTTCTTCCTTCTCTGTTCCCCAGCACCAGAACTAACTGCAGCAAGGCCTTCACCCATGTCTTCCTGAGATTTCTACATTCTGGACTTCCTTTGAATATGGAAAATTAAATCCACAAAAGCTCAAGCACTTAACTGCGTTTTCTCAGAACTTTTGAGCTCACTGCTGATGTCAGCATGAGAGCAGATTAAATAGTCCCCACTCATTCAACTCTTCAGGAAGCCTTGCACACGTTGAAGGAGTCATGTTTTAATACAACAATCTATAGGCTTTTATGTATCCATCTGTTTATGATTTGCAAAGACATAAATCTAAAGTGACTTCTATTTCAGTATGGCCTGAGGTTTTCCCTGGACTTCCCAGAATTTAAATCCCTGTGTTGAAGGAACAGAATCAATCACATCAGTTTTAACAGTGCTGACTTTCCCTGTCCAAATGTAGGGCGCTCATGGTTCTGCAGAGATAGTGTGGACAGAGGGTCAGAGAAACCAAGCTTCTAAAGGGCAAGAAGAGCTACCTCAAGTGCTTGCCTGGTCCACAAAGAACTTGATGATCCAACAAGGTCATCAAGAACCTCAGTATATGAACTCCGTGACGGCAGAACTGCTGCAGAGCAGAGTCCAGTGGAGGGGGATTGGGGTGCTGGGGCAGCAGAAGCCTCTGTCCGTTATGCCTTTACCTTGAGCAAAAATGAATCTTTCAGGTGCTCCATGAGAAATGAATCACTACACTGATCAGAAACCATTATGGCATGGAATTTTCAATCATTCCTTCCTGTAATTCTTTTTTTAAGCATAACTCTTCTTGCAAACGATTTTATGTGGCTTCTTTTGCAGAGCGTACTCCATGATCTAGCCCTGGCAGAGTCTCCAACAGTCTCTGGTTTGCTCTTCTGGAGTCAGTCTTCAGTCCAGGGTCAGTTTTTCTGAAGAAATCACAGGATAGGACCAGAAGGAAGAAAGAAATTTCTGAACTGTGTTTTCCATGGGAGAGCCAGAGGAAGACAAGTTAGGATCTAGAAACCTGCAGTCTCCACAATCCAGAGAAGGAGAGAAGCATGGCTGTTTCTGAGCAGGTCAGGGGCATCGGGTGCATGTGACTAGAGGAGGTAGTAAAGGAGGAGGTGTGGCCAGGTGCAGTGGCTCACGCCTATAACTCCAGCACTTTGGGAGGCCAAGGCAGGTGAATCACCTGAGGTCAAAAGTTTGAGACCAGCCTGGCCAACATGGTGAAACCCCATCTCTACTAAAAACACAAAAATAAGCCAGGCATGGTGGCACGCACCTGTAATCCCAGCTGCTTGGGAGGCTGAGGCAGGAAAATCACTTGAACCCAGGAGGCGGAGGTTGCAGTGAGCTGAGATCATGCCACTGCATTCCAGCCTGGGCAACAGAGTGAGACTCTGTCTTAAAAAAACAAAAAAGGAGGAGGGGGAATGGACAAGTTATGTGTTGCTCTCATTTATGGCTGCCAGATTTAGCAGAAGGAGGAGGAGAAGGAGTAGGGAAAAGAAAAAACAAAGGACATCATGGGACACACCTGTACTAGAAAATTATTCATTGTCTGAAGTTCAAATTCAACTGGAAATCCTGTATTTTGCCTGACCACCATATCACCAACTCCCTCCTCTCTTGGCCCTCCCACTGGTACAGCTTCACTGTTATTCATTTCATAAATTCTGGTCTATATAAAATTGTTTTAAAACAAGGTTCTCCTGCTTTGAAAAGTAAAAAGGATGGAATAGTTAAAAATTACTACTACACCATAGCCAGTAGATTTTATCACTGCATGAAGGACAAGAGGGTGTGTATGTGCTATAACTTTGTGATAAGCAATTTTAAAATTTATTTGATTATCACTGGATGCATTCCAAGGGAAGCTGCATGTGGTCGATAGAATTTTTCACTCCAATTCTTTGACCTTTCTACTATCCATACATTTTGTCCTGTGGTTTTTGCAGTTCCTCCCACTATAGGCAGAATTTGGCTAACCTTTGGGTTTAGCCACATGTCTGTCTTGGCCAGTGGAGTATGATATAATGCACTGGCATGATTAGGCTTGTCCTCTTGCACCCTGACATTAATGTGAGAACATGCCTTGCAGAGTTGCCTGCTTGACTCAGAAAAATAAGATGCTTGAAACAGATCTAAATTGAACTCAAGGCCTGGAGCCAAATCTAGCTGAGCCTAGACAAGCTGACTCATATGGCTAGAAATAAATGCTTTCATTGTATGGTTCAGACTTTGGGGGTGGTTTGTTATGCAGCATTACTGTGGTAAACACTGACTGATACACACCACCTCATTACTCTCAGGGTATCTATCCAGGCTGCCAGTTCCTTCAAGAGGCCACATTCACACTAGCATGCATGACACAGACTTTTCCATTTAGGAAGGATATTTTTAGCAAAAAGTTTAGCGACAATGAATTCTCAGAATTTCCCAAGATTCATAGAGAAGGCACCAACTAAATGAAAATTACCATCCAGATTGCTAATGAGATTATCACTAATTTTCTCAATCTAAAAACTAAATGTTCTTTCCAGGATTTTTAAAAGGCATTTCAAAGATGGAAATGAGGAACTAGCCACCATGAGAAATTACAAAATTGAACCGCTGTGCAGGCAACTCATTTATTAGAGTCAACATTTAACCAGGCAGGAGCTGGTGATTGTTACTTCTCCTTCAATGTATTCAGGATGTATGTTTCATTAAACTTGATATTTACAGGAAATATCCTGTAAAATCCAGTATGTAACAGATGGGAAACTTGGAGAACAATTTTTTTATTATTATTTTAGTCAGTGGTGTTCTCCAGAGACGCCTGCCACTACACCTCGTCCTTCTAGCCCCTTCCTTGAAAAATATGTCAAAACCCTAATTTCTATGTTGTTTGCCTCCTACAACACTTTTCAATGCATTAAAGCCAAATATTTGTACTCATATTTCCAAGCACTATTAGAAGGACTGGAATTCTTCAAAATTCACACTGTAAACTACATTTTGTGATTGACCCACATATAGAAACCAAAATAAACTCTTCAATGGGACTTTTGTGCTAGAGATTGCATCAGGAACTACAATCAAGTGGCCATAGCAAATGAGACAGCTTGTTTTTTTTGTTTTGTTTTGGTTTGGTTTTTAACAGGAACCGTAAAAATTACTCACTGAGAAAGAACATCAAGTTAAATCAAGCTAAACCACAGTGTGGTTCCAAAAATACAACGGTGTTTTCAGGAATTAGTGTATAGGAGCTTAACATCTTGCTAACACACGATAACACTCAGCCTCAGCTGCAGTGTCAAGCTAGGAATGGTAGGTTATTGAACTAGGACCCCGCTTGTCAAATAGTTCTACTAAAAATATATTTTCAAGCCAAGAGGAAATGACCTTAACAGGTCTAGTGTCAGTTTAGACTAAAATGGTTTATTGTAATTTAGGTATTCTATCTTCAAAATTCACAATTTTTGCACCATATTTCATAATATATCCACATTGCTTCACACGATAATAGTATTTTCAATTACCAGTAGGGAAAACAAGCAGGTTTCGTCAAGGCTCATTGTTTAGTAGCAAAAAATTCTGAGATACTGGGGCAATCGAACTCAGGCAATGGGGCTGCATTCAAGAGCCCGACATCTGCATAATGGTAAAAATATCTCTGACTCACTTTGGGAGGCCGAGGCCAGTGGATCACGAGGTCATGAGATCGAGACCATCCTGGCTAACACGGTGAAACCCCGTCTCTACTAAAAATGCAAAAAAATTAGCCGGGTGCGGTGGCAGGCGCCTGTAGTCCCAGCTACTCAGGAGGCTGAGGCAGGAGAATGGCGGGAACCCAGGAGGTGGAGGTTGCAGTGAGCTGAGATTGCGCCACTGCACTCCAGCCTGGGTGACAGAGCGAGCTTCTGTCTCAAAAAAGAAAAAAAAAAAAAAAAAAAGAAAAGAAAAGAAAATATATGTCTCTGACTTGATGTCAAAAGATTTTGAGAATTTGGCACAAGTCACAGCATTTTCTTCACTCCTTTAAAAGCCCCATAGGATTAAGAGTTAATAATAGGTTGGGTCTGATAGGTTTTGAGCATTCACTCCTTCACCCGTTCTACTTGACACTCCCAGAGTTCAACCTAGGGAGACTGCCCTTGCAATGCACAGCTCATTGGGACTTCAAAGATGAAGTTCTGACTGGGCGCGGTGACTCACGCCTGTAATCCCAGCACTTTGGGAGGCCAAGGTGGCAGATCACCTGAGGTTGGGAGTTCAAGACCAGCCTGACCAACATGAAGAAACCCCGTCTACTAAAAATACAAAATTAGCCAGGTGTGGTGGTGCATGCCTGTAATCCCAGCTACTCTGGAGGTTGAGGCAGGAGAATTGCTTGAACCTGGGAGGCAGAGGTTATGGTGAGCCGAGATCATGCCATTGCACTCCAGCCTGGGCAACAAGAGTGAAACTCTGTCTCAAAATCTCAAAAAAAAAAAAAAAAAAAAAAAAGATGAAGCTCTGACTTAAAGAGTTGCATGATGCGGTGAGAGTAAATGGGGGTGATAACTGGGTTTTGGTGCATGTGGCTTTCACCCCTAGAGATTCCTCTCCTTAAAGGAACCTGAGATAGCACAAACTTACACATTAGGGCTAATCCTGAGTTCTTTCCTGGCATTATGTCTAGCAAAATATGCATATGGGGAATAGGATGAAGACTTCAAAAAGTAAAAAGCAAAATGAATCCATAAAAATCCCAAATTAAAAGTCTAGACAATTTCTTCAAACCAAGGGGAAGGATGGAAACCAAGGGACATGAGAGTATGCCAACATGTAAAAGGTTAAAGCTATGGAGACCAACTTTTTTCCCCCATGATATTTTGAGATATAGTTAATATACCATAGAAGTCACCTCATCAAAGTGTACAATTCAGTAGTGTTTAGCATATTCAGAAATTTTACAACCATACCATGATCTAATTCCAGAATGTTTTCATCATCCCCAAAACCTGTATCATTAGCAGCCACTCCCTGTTTTCCCCTCTCCAAGTCCCTGACAACCACTAATCTACTTTCCGTTTATGAGTTTCCCATTCTGCACATGTTACATGAATAGAATCATACAGTATGTGGCCTTTTGTGTCTGGCCTCTTTCACTTAGCCTTATGTTTTTAAGGTTCATTCATCTTACAGCATATATTAGTACCACATTCCTTTGTATAGCTGAGTAATATTCCATTGTAGAGACCTACCACATTTTGTTTGCCATTCATCTGTTGATGGAAATTTGGGTTGTTCCCACTTTTTGACTATTATAAATAATGATGCTTTGAATGTTGGTGTACAGGTTTTTGTGTGGAGATGTTTTCAGTTCTCTTGGCTATATACCTAGGAGTGAAATTGCTGGGTCATTTGGTAACTTTAACTTTTTGAGGACCTGCCAAACTGTTTTCTACAGCGGCTGAATCATTTTACATTCCCACCAACAACGTAGAAAGGTTTCAATTTCTCTACATCCTCACCAACACTTCTCATTGTCAGACTTTTAAAATTTCAGGCATTGTAGTGAGTGTGAGGTGTAACTCATTGGGGTTTTGATTTGCATCTCTCTAATGACTAATGATACCAAACATTTTTATGTGCTAATCAGCTATTTTTGTGCCTTTGTTGGAGACATAGCTATTCAAATCCTTTGCCCATACTTTAATTGGGTTCTTTGTCTTTTTATCTATGAGTTGTAAGAGTTTTTATGTAGACCGTACACTAAACTCTTGTCAGATACATGATTTTCAGATATTTTCTCCCATTCTGTAGAAAATCTTTCAATTTCTCAATAGTGTCTTTGGAAGTACAAAAAGTACTTAATTTTGATGAAGTTCAATTTAACTATTTTTTTCTCTCTTTGCTTGTATCATTCATGTCATATTCAAGAAACTGTTGCCCAATCCAAGGTCACAAAGATTTACACATTTTTTTCTTTTAATGGTTTTATAGTTTTAGCTCTTATATTTAGTTTTTGATCAGGTGTAAGTCAGTTTTGTATATGGTGTTAATACATTCATTCTTTAAATGTGGTGATCCAATTGTCCCAACACCATTTGTTGAAAAACCTGTTGCTTCCCCAATTGTCTTGTTGTGTTTGTTGATAATTAATTATCCATAGATATATGGGTTTATTCCTGAATTCTAAATTCTATTCCATTGATCTATATGTCCATCTTTATACCAGATAATCAGATAGCCTTAATTACTGTAGCTTTGTATTACATTATGATATCAGGAAGTGTGAGTTTTCCCACTTTATTTTTCTTCTCCAATATTGTTTTGGCTTCTTTTCTAAGAGATTGCTGGATTCTTTACATTTTCATATGATTTTTAGGATCAGCTTGTCAATTTCTGCCAAAAAAAAAAAAAAGACAGCTAGGGTTTTGATAGGAATTATGTTCAATCTATATATCAATTTGAGGAACTTTTCCTTTTTCATAATATTAAGTCTTCCAATCCATAAACATGAGATGTCTTTCCATTTGTTTAGGTCTTCTTTAACTTCTTTTCACATTTTGCATCTAGTGTTTAAATATTTCTCTTTTTTGCTGAATTTATTTCTGTGTATTTTATTATTTTGATACTATTATACAAGGAATTATTTTCTAATTTCATTTTTGGATTATTTATTTCCAGTATATAGAAATAGAATTTACTTTTATACATTAAACTTGAATCCCTGCAACTTTGCTGAACTTACTTGTTATATGAATAGTTTTTAGTGAATTGTTTAGGGTTTTCTATATATGAGATCATGTCTTCTAAAAATATGGTTTTACTTTTTTCTTTCCAATTCTGGAGTCTTTTATTTCATTTTATTGCCAAAATGTGCTGTTAGAAACTCTGTTAAGTGTGCACTAGAAGTGGCAATAGTAAAATCCTTGTCTTATTCCTGATATTACAGGGAGAGTGGTCAGTTCTTCACCATTAAGTATGTTAGCAGCACCTTTTTCAGAGATATCCTCTATCAGGCAAGAAAGTTCCCTTCTATTCCTACTATTTTGATAATTTTAATGTGAAAGTGTATTGGATTTTGTCCAACGCTTTTTCTGTGCCTATTGAGATGAGCATGTGGCTCATCTTTCTGCTATTAATATGGTATATTACAGGGATTGATTTTCAGATGTTGCAACAGCCTTGCATTACTAGGATAAATTCCACTTGGTCATGGTGCATAATCAATTTTTTATATTGTTGGATGTAGTTTGTTAGTATTTTGCTGAGGATTTTTCATCTATATTCATAATGAATATTGGTCTCTTTCTTTTCTTGTGATGTCTTTGGTTTTGCTATCAGGGTAATACTGGTCTCATAGAATGATTTTGGATGTGTTCCTACCTCTCCTATTTTCTGGAAAAGTAGAAATCAATTTTTAAAAAGAAGATGGAGGTGATGTGTTTTTCTGTTTTTTTTTTTTTTTTTTTTTTTTTTTTTTTTGCTAAGTACAACTAGAATTTTACAGACAAAACAAATTAGAAGGTTCTGAGACAGTGAGGGATATCAGTACCAAAAGAACGGCATAGTGGTGAGGAGTCCCTGGGTATCTTTTTGCCTTATATTGCCCATATTTGGAGCTGAAAAAGCAGGAAACCTGAAAATGCCAATGGACACCGAAAAAATCGCCTCAACAAAAGCTTGTGCTCTTTAAAAAAGCAGGAAGGGTGCAATTTAGCAAGCCAAATATGCTTTAGAGGATAACTGCTATATTTCAGCCAAAACCACAGGAACAACTGTGGCCCTCTCCCTACCCGTTCCAGCAAAATTTGGGTGGCTAGCCTAGACTTCCACTCTTTTGAGGCTGTAAATAGGCTCTCCAGTTCTCCCTCCAGGTGGTGTCAGAGGAGGCCAGTATGCAGCCAAGACTTTCATCCTCTCCAGTTGGTAACAAAATCCCCCCTCATGATGTCAGTGGAGACTGTGAGGAGCCTGGATTACCACCTAAGAGTCATGAGGTGATACCAGCCCCCACCTGCACTGGAGTGGTGTCAGAGAGGACCTCGTGGGAGGGTGGAACAACCATCCCACCCTACAGAAACACTGAACACCACCCTTAGTGACTCAGTGAATCCTGAACGGGAATTTGAACCTTTATTTGCATCTGTAGTCTGAAAGAAGTGCCCCTCCTTTCCCGGCCAGAACAGAAAACAGCTAAAACAGAAAGTTTAAATAAATTTCATTTTATAATACCCAAATATCCAGGTTTCAATGGGAAATAATTTATCACATCAAGGACCAGGAAGATCTCAACTAAATCTCAAAAGACCATCAATAGATGTCAACACTGAGATGATAGAAATGTGAGAATGATCTGACAAGGATTTTAAAGCCATCATCATACCACTGCTTCAACCAGTGATTAAAAGAATGCAAGAAACAAATGAAACATAAGATATAAAGAAGAACCCATGGATATTTTAAAATTTAAAAATACAATAGCTAAAACACAAGACCCAATGGATGAATTCAACAGCAGAATGGAGGGAAGAGAGCAAACAGTCAGTGAACTTGAAGACAGAACAATAGATATTACCCAATCTGAACAAAAGAATGAAAATAGACTGAAAAAGACAATGAATAGAAGCTGGGCATGGTGGCTCATGCCTGTAATCCCAGCACTTTGGGAGGCCAAGGTAGGCGGACAATCTGAGGTTGGGAGTTTGAGACTAGCCTGACCAACATGGAGAAACCTCATCTCTACTAAAAATACAAAATTAGCTGGGCGTGGTGGCGCATGCCTGCAATCCCAGCTACTTGGGAGGCTGAGGCAGGAGAATCGCTTGAACCCAGGAGGCGGAGGTTGTGGTGAGCTGAGATTGCGCCACTGCACTCCAGACTGGGCAACAGAGCGAGACTCCGTCTCAAAAAAAAAATAAGGAATAGAGCCCAAGTGACCTGTGGGACTACAACAAAAGATCTGACATTTGTGTCAGCAGTGTCCAGCAAAGAGAGGAGATGGGGAGCAGGGCTGGAAAAGTGCTCAAAAAATAAAGAAGAAATACTTCCCAAATGTGGCAAAAAACAAAAACAAAAAAATAAAATAAACCAATCACATTCCAGCAAAATATGTTACAGGTATAGTGAGATTATTCTAAAGTATATATTGAAAAGTTAAGGGAACTAAAATAGCTAAGACAATTTTGACAAATGAGAAGAAAATGAGAATAAATACTGTACTCAATTTCAAGTCTTATTAGATAGCTACAGTAATTCAGGGTGTAGCATTGGCAGAGGAATGAACACTTGCGTCAATGGAACTAAATACAGAACCCAGAAATACAGTCTTTCAATGGAAGGGAAGACAACCTTTTCAACATTGCTGGAGCATTTGGACATTCATGAGTAAAGAAAATGAACCTTAATCTAAACATCACAACTTATACAAAAAGTACCTCAAAATAGATGATGGACTGTAAAATGTAAAACTCTAAGACTTTTAGAAAAAACTATATGAGAAAGTATTCAGGATGTAGGGCTAGGCAAAGCATACTTAGACTTGATATCAAAGAGCATGACCCCAAAAAAGAAAAAAATTGATAAATTATACTCCAGCAAAACTTTTGCTACATTAAAGATCTTGTTAAAAAGATAGACAACTACACAAGGGAAGAAAACATTTCCAAATCACATATCCAACAAAGGACTAATGTTGAGAATATCTAAAGAACTATCAGACTACTAGTAAAAACACAGACAATCCTAATAGGAAATGAGCAAAAGACATGAACAGACATTTTGCTGACAAGACTAAACAGATGGTAAATAAACATATAACAATATATTTAACATTAGTAACAATTAGGAAAATCAAATTAAAATTACCATGAGATATTGCTACATACCTATCACAATAGCTAAAATAAATAAAATATTTTTTACATATTATAAATAAAATATTACTAATGTATTATCAATAAAATGTGCTATATATTATTTAGTAAAACAAATATTTACAAAATGCCAAATTTACAGCTACACATCACTCATTCATTGCTCATGGGAGTACAAAATATTAGTCTCTAGAAAACATTGAGCAGTTGCTTTAAAAACTTAGGCTGGGCATGGTGGTTCACACATGTAATCCCAGCACTTTGGGAGGCTGAGGCGGGCAGATCACCTGAGGTCAGGAGTTCAAGACCAGCCTGGCCAACATGGTGAAACCCCGTCTCTACAAAAATACAAAAGTCAGCAGGGCATGATGGTGTGTGGCTGTAATCCCAGTTACTCGGGAGGCTGAGGTGGGAGAATTGCTTGAACCTGGGAGGTGGAGATTGTAGCGAGCCGAGATTACACCACTGCACTCCAGCCTGCGGGACAGAGTGAGACTCTGCCTCAAAATTTAAAACAAATTAAAAAAAAAAAAAAAACTTAGAAGGTAACTGCTACATGACCCAGCAATTGCACTCCTGAATATTTATCCTAGAGAAATGAAAGCTTATGTTCACACAAAAGGCTGAAAACAAATGTCTACAACGCATTTATTCCTAATAATGGAAAACTGGAGACAATCCAAATGTCTTTCAATGGGTGACTAATTAAACAAACGGTAATACATACAAACTGTGGATACTCTTCAGCAATAAAAAGGAATGAAATATTGATAGATTCAATGATTTGAATGAATGTCCAGAGAATTACATATAACACTCTCAAAATGACAAAATCATAAACATGGAATAAAGATTAGTGGTAGCCAGAGGTTAGGGTTAGGGGAAGGGGGTGGGAGAGTGGTAGATTTGGTTATGAAAGGGCAACCTAAGGAATCCTCTTGGTGACGGAAATGTTCTGTATTTTGACTGTATCAATGTCAAAATTCTGGTTGTGATATTGTAGCATAGTTTTGCAAGATGTTATCATTGAGGGAAACTGGATAAAGAGTATAGGAGACCTCTCTGTTTTATGTCGTACATGTGAATCTACAATGATCTCAAACAAAAGCTTTAATTTTTTGAAAGAAGGGATACTCTCCAACTCATTTCATTACTTTGATATCAAAACTAGACAGATTTGGGAGGCAGAAGCAGGTAGATCACTTGAGGTCAGGAGTTGGAGACCATCCTGGCTAACACAGTGAAATGCCTTCTCTACTAAAAATACAAAAAATTAGCTGGGCGTGGTGGCAGGCACCTGTAGTCCCAGCTACTCAGGAGGCTGAGGCGGTAGAATATCTTGAACCTGAGAGGTGGAGGTTGCAGTGAGCCGAGATCCCAGCACTGCATTCCAGCCTGGGCAACAGAGTGAGACTCTATCTATCTCAGAAAAAAATTAAAAATTAAAAAAATTAAAAGTTAAAAAAAAGACAGAGGTAGCCTAGAAAAGAAAGTCACTGGCATGTTTAACTCACAAATATATATTAATAAACTAAATCCAATGGTATATAAAGAAGTTGTTACACCCATGAACTTGAGCATTATTGTTAGAAAATCTATGCAACGTATTTACCATGTTAAAGTAGAAAAACAAATGAAATTTATGACATACTGGAAATACATTTGATACACTTTAACATCAATTAAAGTTTAAAGAAATCTTAATATGCTAGAAGTAAAAAGAAATGCCTGTAATGCAAGAATTGAAGGGATGACATCATCTGTAAGTGCAAAAAAAAAGGGTCGTTCTGGGATACTGGAGTGAAAAAACCTTTCTCTTTTAATATATAAAGCACAGATATAGTATATAAAGAGGTAAACTATATTAGTGGCATTAAAACGTCATGAAGGGGGCAATTGGGGGGAAAAGTCTATGAAGGTTCTTTAGGGGGACAATAATGAAAAACTGACAATTACTGATCGAATAAGATAAAGTATATCTGCAAAACCCTATGATAAAGTATATACTCAACCTGGAAATTTTAGAGTCTTCTGTTTAAAATTAGACACAAGAACAAGATGCCCACTATCACATTTCAGTCTTGAATGAGAAGTCCTAACTAGTAAAATAAGACCAGAAATTAATTTAAAATTTAGAATTAAAAGCTTAAGGATGGGAAGAGAGGAAGTAAAGCTTAAATTATTTAATTACTTGCAGACATGATGTTCTACACCAAAAGCCCAAAATAATTTACAGGCATATTATTAGAAATAATAGGATGCCTTAGCAAAGTGACTGGATATATGATTAATATAAAAATGCAAAGTTAATTTCATTTTCATGAGCTAGTAACAGTCAACCAGCAAATTACTTTTTAAAAGGGCATCATTCACAATAGCAACAAAAATTACAAAGTACCTAAGAAGATAAAGTAATATAAATGGGAGACCCATATGTATACAATTATAAAACTTTATTGAAAAAAATTTTAACAAATGGAGAGATACCACATGTTCATGAAAAGAAAGACAAAGTATCATATAAATATATTTTGTTCATAAAATAATGTATAGAGTCAATGTAGCTCCAGTAAAAATTCCACAAGGCTTTTTGTGGGATTAAATATGCCAAATCTCCAATGTATACAGAAGAGCAGAGGTCCAAAATAATCATGACTGTTTTGTAGGAGAAGAATAAAGAAGCCAAGTTACGGATCTGTCTTGCCAAATACCAGGACTTAGTAAGTAGCTATCACTATCAGATACTACTACCTAAGCACCAGAATAACTAAAATTAAAAAGATATACAAGTATTACTGAGGATTTGCAGAAACTGGACCCCTCATACATTCCGTATATGAGTATAAAATGATACAACCACTTTGAAAGACTATTTGACAGTTTCTACTAATGTTAGACATTAGTAGAAACATTTTCTATTTGACTATAAGACTATTTCTACAGGACCGTTTGACAGTTTCTACTGTTAAACATTAGTAGAAACATTTCCATAAATGTACATTTAACATCAGTAGAAATTGTCAAATAGTCTTAGATACAGCAATTCCACTCCTAGGTATATATCAAAGAGTAATGCGTGCATGTGTCCTCTAACAGAAATGTACGTTATCACTCACTGCAGCCTTTTTATCACACCAGTCCCAATCTGAAAATAACCAAAATGTCTAGCAACAGGAGAACAAATAAACAAATTGTGGAATATTTGTACAATGAACTACATTACTCAATAAAAGATAATAAGCTACGGCTGCATGTTGCAACAATGAGTGAGTGAAGGCAGACTTAAAAGGGAATATATTGTATGTTCCCATTTATATGAAATTTAAAAACAGAAAATTTCATCTATGATGAAAACTGTCAGGATAGTAGTTATATCTGAGAGAAGGAATATAAACCTGAAAGGGGCTAAAAGAAGCCTTATGAATTAATAGAAATGTTTCATAACTTAATATGAGTGGTGGTTACATGAGTGAAAGCAAATGTTAAAGTCATTGAACTGTACATTTTAGATTACTGCATCTTGTGCAGCATATGAATGTTACTCCTTGATGAAAATATTTTAAAAGCTATAAAATACAATAAAACTACAGAAATAAACAAATTGACCAATGAAACAGATTAAAAACTCAGAAATAGGCTGGGCGCGGTGGCTCACGCCTGTAATCCCAGCACTTTGGGAGGCCGAGGCAGGTGGGATCACGAGGTCAGGAGGTCGAGACCATCCTGGCTAACACGGTGAAACCCCGTCTCTACTAAAAAAATACAAAAAACTAGCCGGGTGTTGTGGCGGGCCCCTGTAGTCCCAGCTACTCGGGAGGCTGAGGCAGGAGAATGGCGGGAACCCGGGAGGCGGAGCTTGCAGTGAGCCGAGATGGCGCCACCTCACTCCAGCCTGGGTAGACTCCGTCTCAAAAAAAACAAACAAACAGAAAACCAAAAAAAAAAACCTCAGAAATATTACCATGAATATAGAACTTTGTGTGTGTATATATACATATATACACATAATATATATATACACATATATGAATATGTATTTCTCCCATATATATAATAGAGAAACAATGATCATGTGAGAAACATTTAAATAAAAGAAGCTAGGAAAAAAATGTTAATCGTATGGGAGAGAAAAAAATTGAAACACAATGTTGGTAAAGAATATTTACCAATATTCAGAAGTGAATGTTTTCTGATCTTGGAGTACAGAAATACTGGTAAGACAGAACACAAAGTTTACAGGGTTCAGGAAAAGTAAATTATTTAGGGAAAAAAAATAAGCATTTAAAAAAATGTAAGAAAAGTAAATTCTGACTCCATTGTCACAAAGTAGGCAATGAAGAATGAATTTGGAACTTAGAGGCAATAAATTGATAATTTTTGGAACCTGTGACCAAAAAAATATATGAAGAGATATTCAATCTCATCAGAAATCAGAGAAACAACAATCAAAACCACAGTGAGATGTCAGGTTGCATCCAGCAGACTGGCAAAAATTAATGAGTTTCCTTATACAAAGATTTGAAGAGGACATGGATCAACATGATCCACACGGCTGGTGGGGAGGTAAATTGACACAATCACTTTTGAAAACGGTTTGTCATTGTTTTGTTCAGCTAAACACCTTAATACCCCACAACCCCAGTTTAACCCAGAAGAAATCCTTTCCCATGAACACCAGGTGACGTGTATAAGAACATTTATTTATTTATTTGTTTGTTTGTTTGTTTTTGTTTGTTGAGAGATAGAGTCTCACTCTGTCGCCCGGGCTGGAGTGCAGTGGCCGGATCTCAGCTCACTGCAATCTCCGCCTCCCGGGTTCACGCCATTCTCCTGCCTCAGCCTCCTGAGTAGCTGGGACTCCAGGTACCCGCTACCAGACCCAGCTAATTTTTTGTATTTTTAGTAGAGACGGGGTTTCACCGTGTTAGCCAGGATGGTCTCGATCTCCTGACCTCGTGATCCGCCCGTCTCGGCCTCCCCAAGCGCTGGGATTACAGGTGTGAGCGACCGCGCCCGGTCAAGAACATTTATAATAGCCAAATACCTAGTCTGAAAAGCATATTGAGAGGAAAATGAATAATAAATCACAGTATGTTCACACAACAAAATATCATATCATAGTGAAAATGAGCTACAGCTGCCTGAAAGAAATAGAAGATGCTCAGTGCAACATTGAGTGAATAAAGGAAGTACTGAGAAGACTACATATAATATAAAACACGTTTTATAAATTTTACAACCAAAACCAAATGCTGTGCTTTAGATATGCATATTTATGCATTTGTTAAATGTGTGCTTTGTTTAAGCAGAGAATCAACAAAATTTTTGATGCTGAAGGGGAGGCAGAGTAATGGGATCGAGAAAAGCTAATTGGTAGCTATGGGTTATTCTTGTTGCAGTTCTTGGGTTGGATAGTGAGTTCACAGCTGTTCCTCACATTATTAAAATATATTTTCTGGCTGAGGTGGGAAGGTGGCTTGAGCCCAGGAGCTGGAGATCATCCTGGGCACCATCGCAATACCTCATCTCCAAACAAAATACAGGCTGGGCGCGGTGGCTCACGTCTGTAATCCCAGCACTTTGGGAGGCCACAGTCGGAAGATCACTTGAGGTCAGGAGTTCGAGACCAGTCTGGCCAACATGGTGAGACCCCATCTCTACTAAAAACACAAAAATTAGCCAGGCATGAGAGCGCATGCCTGTCATCCCAGCTCCTCGGGAGGCTGAGGTGGGAGGATTTCTTGAACCCGGGAAGTGGAGGTTGCAGTGAGCCGAGATTGAGCCACTATGCTCCAGCCTGGGTGGCCAACTGAGTCCGTCTCAAAAAACAAAAAAAAAGGAAATATATAAATGTAAATAAAGATACATGTACTTCAATATATACCTATTTAAATAAACAACATAAAAATGGTTTATGGGTAAATTAAAGATGATAATGTGACATGAAGCAGGCTGATGAGTCATCAATATTACACTCCCGATGTCCATTTAGGAAAAATAAATTCTGACGAACACTTTCCTTTGGCTAAGCCAGATTACATCTGTGCATTCCAGTCAGCTTTCAAAGACATTTCTGGTTTTCTGACAAATGTGTTTTTTAAAAATGAGAATTTTAAGCAATTTTTAAAGAAAAGTCATAATTTTGTGTCCCGGCACCCCCAGTCAGACACATTGAGATAGTGACAAACTTCCTGAGGTGAGGTGTCTTGGTAAGAGATCTGGCGGCTGCTGGTCTTTTCCTGGATGTGCTCACAGCCTTGGTGTGAGGTATTCCTCTTCTCAGCTTTGCCTTTCCAGATTTAGCTCCATCTGTGCACATGGCCATACATTTTTTTTTTTTTTGTAATTGATACAGTGCCTGCTAAATATCTCATACATCTCGTTGAGAATGTCTTCACCAGTTATGTTGCCAAAAGTTCTTTTTAAGTTAGCATCTTCATAGATAACATCATTATAAATATGATAACCTGAGATGAATAAAGCAAGCATATGATAACCTGAGATGAACATCATTATAAATATGATAACCTGAGATGAATAAAGCAAGCATATGATAACCTGAGATGAATAAAGCAAGCCCATGCCTCCAGCCACCTGTAATAGAAGGAACCAGGTCACCGCCAGTCTCTCAACCAGCTGTTTAAATATGTCTGTTGAGCACGTAAAGTGCATCATATGAAAGAGTTCTTTAACAATTGTCTTCTTTCGGCTTAGCAGCCATTTGAGACCCAAAACAGATTCAAGATTTCATCCCATGGTCTCCTTTTAATGAGGAACCTAAGAGAGAATTGCTGTAACTAACCTTATATGAGGTTAGCTGAATATGCTTTTAAAAGTTGTTTATTTCATGGTACTTCTCATTGTATGGTCCTCATGGAGACTCATCTCTCTTCAGTTTACAAGTATTTTATTCAAAATTAACATTACTCATTTTTACATTATGGGTGTTATGTAGCTAATGATACAGACTTTCTCATGTGTCTTAGTCTTTCACCAAAATTTAAAACAGTATTTTAAATAAGTATCAAAGCACACCCTCCACTTTGGCATCAGCTGCCACCATGATGACTGATTTTGCAGGAGTGGTTGAGAGGTGCTCCCATCTGCCCTGTCCGGTGAGCTGTGGCCCCTTTGATGACCTCTGATCCCGTCTGATCTTCAGCATTTCCTCTGGGTTCAAGTGAAGGCTTCCAACTCCCTGTTTTTAGCCATAACTTACTGTCCCCATTTGAAAATAGAATTTTGAATGTTATTTCCCTTTTAAAAGGTAAAGAATGACACTAATTTGTGAAGAAGAAAAAAAAAAAGCAAAATTGCTGGTAAGAGGACATTATGATATGGACAAAATCAGTGCAATAAGAAATAGATTGAAGTACAGTTGCAACCTTGTCAACTAAACAGCTTATTATAGTCAAGGCAAGAGAGTTGGGCTGATTAAAGTTGGCCAATGGCTTTCTGGTCTAATTATATGCTTTAAAAGTCACTTGATTATATAGTGAAAAGTGCATTCAACAAAAAAAAAGCAAAAACCAAACTCTACCTGTGCCAGTGTCTGTGAATGTTGATACTGCAGTCCCTGTTCTAGCGTGTCACACAGCAGCCCACACCAGCCAAGTATCATTCGTCCTCATACCCCTTTGGTTACCAGGAGGGTTAAGAGCACCAGATTTCCTAAGAATTCAAAACAGCCAACATTTCCACTCATTCCTCATGAATTCTCTAACATGTATAAGTTACCATCTTCTTAATTTACTTGCACATGCATGTTTCAAAATATCTTAATGTCATAAGAATTCAGATCTGCATTTCCCCAAATTGTCAGGTAAAATTAATTTTCCAGGACTATATACCACATCTATCCTGGTACTTTTAGTTACCCTTGGGTGAACCAGTATGAGATGTGCAGGATTAAAGAATCAGACTTAAAGAACTGCATATTCTTTCTAAAAAGTACCATGAAAAAAATGAATACAATGGAGATTCCCAAAGAAAAAATATTTTCTTTTTTTTTTTTATTATACTTTAAGTTCTAGGGTACATGTGCATAACATGCAGGTTTGTTACATATGTATACTTGTGCCATGTTGGTGCACTGCACCCATCAACTCGTCAGCACCCATAGAAAAAATATTTTCAAAAGCTCTGTAAATCCTGAAGTTTAGATATTAAAACAAGTGTATCTCATCTTATACCATGTATTATTTTTATAAATTTCAAATTTAATTTTGATAAATAAAATCAAATTTTGAATGTACTGGAGTGATCACTCTTTAAAACAATTAAATCCTTTGGTAAATCAAACCAATCACACAACACACTCACTATATTAGTTATCTCTTTTGTATAATGATATTACCATAATCCTAGGTGGCTTAGAACAAAACAATTTATCTCATAGTTTCTGTAGGTCAGGAATCAGGACACTGCTTAGCTGCATCTCCTGTTGCAGGTCCCACAAGGCTGCAAAGAAGTTGTCACCAGGGCTGTGGTCTCATCAGAGAGTTGGACAGAAGCTAGATCATGTAGCTATGTATCCCTAATATAACATGGCTGAAATACAATTTCTGCTCTCCCCAAATAAATGGCTTTCTGTATCTTCCCCAATATAGTTAATGATGACTCAGCTCTTCCAATCACTCAGACTAAAAATGTTAGTCATCCTTGACTCTTCCCTTCTTCTTATACTTTCCATTCAATCTGTCAGAAAACCCTGATGACTCCTTTCAAAATGTGCCCAGCATCTGAGCATTTCTCTCCACCTCCACTGATACTATCCTGATGGAAGCCATCATCACTTCTCACGGGGATTACTGCAATTGCCTTCTAATTGATACCTAGACCTTGCCCCTTCTGTTAATGTAGGGTCTGAGAGTGATCCTATTAAACATTAGTCATTTCTGTTCAAAACCTTCTAATAGCTTTTGATCTCACTCAGGTTAAAGCCAAGACTTTCAACATGGCTGACAATGTCCCACATTTGCTATCTTCCAACCCTCGCCTGCTCAGTTACCACTCCCACTTTCTGTTCTCCAATCACCTCCCTTGCTCCCGCTGTGGGAGATCACGGGCCTCCCCGCCATGTCTTGACTCAACACAGGCTCACCCCACATGGGGCCCTTCCACTGGATGTGCCTCCCTCTGCAGCTTTCTTCCCCAAGACATCCCCATTCTCCCCTCTTTTCCTTCAAGACTTTTCCAAGTGTTGCCATCCACCTTCTCAGGAAGGTCTTCCTCTGTCACCTCATTTTAAATTGCACCACCATTATGCCCCTAAAGTCCCTGCTATCTTCCCTGCTTTATTTCTTTTTAGAACACATATCAACATTCAATATCCCATATATATTACTTATTAAAAGTTTTTGTAGGCTGGGCACGGTGGCTCATGCCTGTAATCCTAGCACTTTGTAAGTGGAGGCCAAGGCAGGCGGATCACAAGGTTAGGAGTTCAAGACCAGCCTGGCCAACGTGGTGAAACTCCATCTCTATGAAAATACAAAAATTAGCTGGGCATGGTGGCGGGCACCTGTAATCCCAACTACTCAGGAGGCTGAGGCAGGAAAATCGCTTGAACACACAAGGCGGAGGTTGCGTTGAGCTGAGATGGTGCCATTACATGCCAGCCTGGGAGACAAGAGCTAAACTCCATCTCAAAAAAAAAAAAAAAAGTTTTTGTAAATTATTTGTCTTCCATATTAGATCCACATAAGGGAAAAATTTTAATTTTGTTCAGTAATGTTTATTCAACATCTAAAACTACATCTGGCTCATATTAGCTACTCAGTAGATTTTATTGAATGATGAGTAAACAGAGAGCCCTACAGAACATAGTAGGATGTTTGCTAAACTCGTTAATAGTTTAACTATTTAAACAAATAGTTAAATTTTAAATTTAATTAAAATTTAAATAGAAAGCCAAGTAGAATTCTAACTAGGTAGGAAAATGATAGTACTATATTTATGCTTTAAACAAGGTTACTGTGGTTGTTTTGTGGAGAATGGTTTGAAGGGGTCAAGGCTTGGAGTGAGTAAACAGGTCTATTTTAGTAGTCCAGATAAGAGATAGTAGCGACTTCACCTAGGATTGTAGCAATATGGATGGTGAGAAGTTGTTAGATTTAGGATGAATATTTAATGCTGACCAAAGGTACTGATAGTTTAGATATTGGATATAAAGAAAAGAATGCAATCAAAGATGATTCCTCAATTTGTGACAAAAGATTAATGGGGAGAAATCCGTAACATGGGAGGGAAACCAGAAAACTGAGAAGTCTAAAAAAGGAAGTATTTTAAGGAAGATGAGAGTGACCAACTGTATCAGCCACATCAATGAGATGTACAGTAACTTAAAGAACAGAGATGTGGCCTTTGCAGTCTGTTAAGATGGAACTAATTGGAGACTTTTGTCAATGATGTTTCAAGGATAGAGTGGTTGGAGTCAACAGTTCTATTGGAGTGGCATGAGACAGGAATATAAAAAGTGAGATAGCAGTTCAGTCAAATCTCACAAAAAGTTTTTCTCTAAGATAAGCAGAAAAAATGGGGTAGTGAGTGAGTAAAACATGAGACCAAAGAAGCTTTGTTTTTTTGAGGCAGAGTCTCTCTCTGTCACCCAGGCTGGAGTGCAGTAGCGTGATCTTGGCTCACTGCAACCTCTGCCTCCCTGGTTCAAGCAATTCTCCTGCCTCAGACTCCCGAGTAGCTGGAATTACAGGCATGTGCCAATATGCCTGGCTAGTGTTTTTGTATTTTTAGTAGAGACGGGGTTTCACCATGTTGGCCTGGCTGGTATCGAACTCCTGACCTCAGGTGATCTGCCCACCTCAGCCTCTCAAAGTGCAGGGATTACAGGCATAAGCCACTGTACCAGGCACAAAGAAGTATTTTTTAATGGAAGATATGGAAGACATGTCTATCTGATGGCAGAATCAGGAAAAGAGAAAAAACTTATGATACAGGAGAGAAACTAAAGGAAATTGTAGAGATAAAATTATTGAAGATGAGAGGGTAAACAGGGCCCAAACTAAAAGAGCAGGTGCTGGCTTTCCATAGAAGCAGAATGCAGCTCCCAGCGCAGCATGTGGGAAAGGAAAGCTCTAGGGTGCAGGTGCAAGGTGGGCTGCCCGTACCTTTGGTGGCAAGATGAAGGATTTCTCATCTGAATGCTTCTATTTTGAGAACTGAAGAAGAGGCTTAGAGACTTAAGGAGAAAGGAAAAAAAAAAAAGGTGTGAAATAGTGACAGGGAGGAGGGATGGTGGGATTTTTCCATCAGCATGGGCCATTCATGTGAATTTATGATAATAAATTAAAATTTGACCAGTTGGCCTGGTTTTGTGGTTTTCTTCTGACATATTTAGTTGTGCAGGTGCAGGCAACAGAGTAGGGAGATGGTTAGACAAACCCAGAGTTGGAATGTTTCTAAGCAAGTTACAAGAAGTGAGAAAGAGACCAGGGACTAGAGAATGTATGTTGCTGAGTCATGATAGCTAATATGGATGGGTAAGAAGCAAAGTGAGGAGATGAAGGGTGAGAGGAGAGGGGAAGAATCAGTGGGTCAGTGGGCTGGAGGTCCCTGTGCTTGAAAGATGTCTGGGGCAGGGATTCTAGAGGATGTGAGCAGAGTGGTTAAGGGGCAGCGGTCAGAGAGGAGGATGCTTGAAGTCAAGGCAGCTTGCCTTGAGAGACTATTTAAAATAGAGATTCTTGAACCAAACCTTAGAGTATATGATTCTGCAGATCTGGGGTGTGGCCTGATGATCTACGTTTCTCATGAGTGACCACAGTGATTGTGATACCGTCTGTCCCAAGAAAGGCATTTGGGAACCAATGAGAGGTAAATATGGGAGTGTCCATAAAAGAGTATCATCACGTAGGGCTCAGATGGTGAAAAAGCATTCGGAGAAGAGGTGGGACTTGAAGACAGGGACATATTTGCTGGCCAGCTCATTAATTTCAAGGCAAATCCTTCGGGACGGACTTCTCTGGGAATAAGGATACTGGAGCACATATATCTCTTCAGGAATGGAGAGAAAAAATCAGAACAATGGATAAGAAAAATATATGAAACGATTTGCCCAGACACACTGGATGGAGACGAAAATTACCACATAGACACCACTTCGAAAATATTACACAGGAGTGAAAATATCTCAGTGGGCATTGGGATTTTGTTCAGGCTGAAATGTTATTGTCGGTTAAAGATCAATGTTTTCCTCTCTATGAAGTAATTTCCTCCCTCCATATTCAGATGTCATGAAACCTTGGCCTGTGGCTGTCCTGCCTTACACTGGGCTTATTATTGGTGGTGAATGCCTATACGGAACATTGAGAAAACAGAATATAGGCAGCTTTTCACTCTCTGCCAGAGTTGAGGTTGGAAAATAATTTTTTTTTTCTGACTCTGACGATACACTTAAAAAAGAACTGCCAGTTTATCAGAAGGGCCAGGTCAATTTGAGAAAATTGTTTGGTGCAGAGTGCTGACTTAATAGTGTCTAAAAGAGGAAAGCAGCATGCCAGCAGGGCTTGAAAGAAATAAACAGGTGTTGTCACTGCAGGAATGCATTAACCCTGGAGTTATCAATATTGGCCATTTGGGGCTACTATGAATAGGCGTACAAAATTCCAGAAGGATGAGATACCATGAGAGACACAAAAGAAAAGTGAATAAGCCATTTGGAGATGGGACTATACTCACATTTTCTCTAACTGTGGCCAGTGCACAAACTTTTTCAGTGATAATAGGGGACTGAACAAGGAAGGCAACAGTAAGTGGTGAAGAACTCTTAGTTTCTGAGTTCATTTCAGTCCCTGAAACTTCCTTGCTTTATAACTTGCTTTATAATAGATATTATCTAACTACTTTATGTCTCATTTTCTTACCAAAAGAAAGTTGATAATCATCGTATTCAGCCCATAAGTTTGTGTTAAGAATTTAATGAAATAGGCTGGGTGTGGTGGCTCATGCCTGTAATCCCAGCACTTTGGGAGGCAGAGGCAGGTGGATCACGAGGTCAGGAGTTTGAGACCAGCCTGGCCAATATGGTGAAACCCCATCTCTACTAATGATACAAAAATTAGCCAGGTGTGGGGGCGCGCACCTGTAGTCCCAGCTACTTGGGAGGCTGAGGCAGGAGAATCGCTTGAACCCAGAAGATGGAGGTTGCAGTGAGCCAAGATCGCACCACTGCACTCCAGTCTGATGGCAGAGTGAGACTTTGTCTCAAAAAAAAAAAAAAGAAAGAAAGAAAGAAAGAAAAAGAAAAAAAAGAATTTAATGAGGTAATACATAATACGCTCTTAGCCTAGAACCAGACTCATAGTAAATGTTGAACAAATGCTAAGTATTATGAGGTTATTGTTCAGTTTAGTAACACTCTCACAAATTAATCCCAACACATCACAGCAAATTTAACATCAGCATGGTACATTAGTATGTGAAAAACAAAGAAGTATAAATAAACGGTTTATCTAAGACTTCAAGAAAAGAATGTGTTTGAGCTGGAATTCAGCAAGACCAAGAAGCGTAAACAGAATGCCATTTATGAAAGAGAAGGTTTTTTAAATAGATGAAATGTGAACAAAATATATTCCAGATTTTTTAATCCAGCAAAGTATTCTTATTGTTAGCTGTAACTCGATGACAGAGTCCACCAAACAATTGTCCATCTTCTCATCTAATTCAACTTAGTAAGCATTTTTCTACTTTTACTATTATTGTGTCAAAAATTAAAGAAAACACCATAATAAAGTGGGCAGGGGGAGGCTCATGGGTATAAACAAAAGGGTGTGAGAGAATACAGTGGTCAGGAGTATATACAGTGGGCTCTGGGATCATAATGAAATCAGGCAACTTAACCTAAGTTTCTATTTCCTCATCTACAAAATAAGGATAATAAAGTACTTATCTCTGTATAGTTGTTGTAATGTTTAATGGGATGATAAATCAATGCATTTGCTATGGTGGTAGTGATTACTGTTAATAATGATAAATGCACGTTCTCTATCCCTGTTTTCTTCCCAACTCGCTGGATGTTTCTTCTCTGTCTCCTTGGCTGCACATTCTCTTCCTGACTTCTCTATCCATACTCCCTCTCTAAAGGATCTCATATAGGCTCATGGTTTTAAATACTGTCAATATATAGCATTGAGTCCTATAAGGGCCTGGGCCAGGGTTAGGCAAGTGAGGCACTAGGCTCAAACTTAAAATTTCAGGGGTATCAAAAAATTTAATAATCACCATTATATAATTGATAAATAATATTTCAATGCAACATTTGTAGAAAGATAATGAAAACCCAAAAATGCATCATTAACAAAATACCTGCATTTTAGTAAAGACAGATAGATATTATTGGTTTTTCCTTCTGCCTCAGGCCCCAGTATGGAACTGTGCTCTGTCCTGTCCTTTGAGCTACAGTATTGGGAATCCCACCGTCCACTAGAAAGCTTCCCAAGCATCTTTCAATGACATCTCAAACGTGACATGTTAAAAACAGCTACTGATTCTTCCCCACCACCACACCCAACATGCACACATACATGCGCACACACATGCACATGCAGGTACACAGACACACACATGCACACAGACACACACATGCACACACATGTACACAAGACACACACACATGCATGCATGTACACATAGGCATGCACTGGTACACACAGGAACACACAGCCACATGCATGCACACAGGCACACATACATGGACACACAGGTGCACATACATGCACACACATACACACATACACACACATGCACACATAGGCACACACACGCACACACTGGCACACGCACATGCACACACACAACTTCTGGTCTTCTAGTCTTTCGTAGCTCAGAGAATGGCTCTACCATTCACATGTGGCCAAAAACTCTGAAATTAAAATCCTTGATTTCACTTTTTCTTCACTTCCCACATCAATCTATCCTATCAATATCAATTCCAAATGTATCTTGAACCAATTTCTCACATCTCCATCACTACAAATTCAACCCAGGCCACCATTCTCAGGCTGCTACAGTAGCATCCTAACTGGCAGTCCTGTTTCTACTCGTATCCTCTCATATAGAAGCCAGAATGACATTCTTAAAGGGTCATTGCCAGGCACAAGGTACAAATGGCTTCCCACCGTGATTAGAAATAAAACCCACACCCTGCTCCTCCCTACCTTCTGACCTCACCTTGCACCACTCTTCCCCAACCCTCCACAGTATGACAATACTGATCTTTCCCCTGTGCCTTGAATAGGAAAGAATACGGAGCATCCTCCTGCCTCGTGGGATTTGCACTTGCTGAATGCTTGTCCCCACATGCCTTACTGTTCACTCGCCACTCACCCAGGTATCTGCTTAAATGCCATCTCCTGGGATTGACCTCCCTTCATCTTTCTTTTTAAGTGCCAGCACCTTATCTTCCTTCCACATTTATTCTCTCATTTTCTTTCACAGCACTTACCATTAACTCACATGTTATACATTTCTTTATACATCTGGTAATTTTCTGTCTTCCTTGTTAATTGTATGAGAGTAGCAACGTTGTTGTATTCACTGTCACAGCCCCAGAGCATAGAATAATGACTGTCACATACATAAATACCAAAAGTGGATTTAAATGAGATGTTTATTGAAGCTATTTGCAACTATATAAAATTGGAAACAACTTAAAAGTTTGGTTAAATGTCAGGCTTTGTCTAAGTGAGACAAATGTTCAAAAAATATGAATTAGAGTGTATAAATGTACATTTTTAAATGATCAAAAATAGATTAAAAACCAATATTAACAATGGTTGCCTCTGAATAAAGGAAGCAAAGATCATCATTTTCTCTCCTTTACATTTTCATGTCTCTATGTTTTCTTTTTTACTTTTAGATGTTCTTTGGTAAGTAATTTATCATTTTAAGGCTTTAGAATAGAAAAATGTATCTGATAATGAATATTACTAAAGCTGTGAAAGCACAAAGTCATTTGTGGATAACTGAGTAGAGCTAGCTAGGTAATTATAAACACATCTATAATTCGTAGTCACTTGCGGTATGTGTTTTTAGTCAATCAAAACAGAAGAATGAATTCAGCTATTGATTGAAGAGAGTGGCAGTGTAAGAAGACAGGACAAATTTTGCTGGGTTACCATTTTCATATTCTGTGAGAAAGAAAAAAGGACAGGGAGTAACTGGAAGCGATGGATCAGAATCGCTTCAGAAGGAGCAATATGTTCTTTCCAAGAGATCTCCATGTAGAGTTTCCAGATATTATACAGGATGATGAGTTAAATTTGAATTGCAAATAAATAACAGAATTCTTTAGTATCAGTATGCTCCCAGATACTGCATGAGATGTACTTAAAATAAAAATTAGTTGTTTATCAAAATTCAAATTTAATAGACATCCTGTATTTTTATTTGCTAAATCTGGCAACCCTATCACCAAGCCAGTTTTGAATGGAAAATCCTGAACCATTAGAAAAGGAGGAGAGGGAGCTAAACCTCCAGAGGCCAGGACGTCCCATTCTCTGAAACCCTTTCTACTGGGACCAGGGGGAGGTATACTGGAGATTTATTTATTTAAAAAAGTGGCTGGACACAGTGACTCACGCCTGTAATCCAGCACTTTGGGAGGCCAAGGCGGGTGAATCACCTGAGGTTGGGAGTTCAAGACCAGCCTGAGCAAGATGGAGAAACCCCGTCTCTCCTAAAAATACAAAATTAGCTGGGCATGGTGGCATATGCCTGTAATCCCAACTACTCGGGAGACTGAGGCAGGAGAATCACTTGAACTCGGGAGGCAGAGGTGTGAGCCGAGACCACACCACTGCACTCTAGCCTGGACGACAGAGTGAGACTCCATCTCAAAAAAAACAAAGTATGACCACCTACCCTGTGTCGGGCATGTACTGTAGATAATGTGGAGAAGAAGAACATGATCCTGCCCTCAAGAGACTCATCTGTAAGTATGAGACAAGGACTCTGGAGCTACGCTCTGACTGTAATATAATCAACTTAGACATGATGTGCTTGATGCCATTTACATATAGATCAAAAGCAGGCAAAATAAATGATGCTGTTTGGCATAATAATATATGTTAGAAAATATAAAGAAATGGAAGAGAACAATAAACATAAAATTCAGGAGACAGCTACCTTTTTCTGGAAAGGCAGAGAAAGGGATTCATTTATGCCAGAAAAGAAAGGGCCTTCCACATTATTAGTAATGTTTTCTCTCTCAAGTTGCGTGATGGGAGTAGAATTTTCTGTTAAACTATCATGCTTTATAACTGCAATGTGTATTACATTGCATGTTATTTACTTTTAGGTATAATTTATAGTAGACTATACAAATGTTAAGTGGATGGCTTGGTGAATTTTCACCTGTATGCATATCCATATCATCTTCCTTTTGTATCAAATATTTCATAATACAAAAGAAAATTGATTTTGAGTTTATCCATTTTATTTTTGTTTGTTTGGTTTTTGTGTTTTGTTGTTGTTGTTGTTGTTGTTGTTGTTGTTGTTGTTGTTGTTGAAACAGAGTCTTGCTCTGTCGCCCAGGCTGGAGTGCAGTGGTGCAGTCTCAGCTTACTGCAACCTCTGCCTCCCGGATTCAAGCAATTCTTCTGCCTCAGCCTCCTGAGTATCTGGGACTACAAGTGCATGCCACCACGCCCGGCTAATTTTTGTATTTTTAGTAGAGACAGAGTTTCACCATATTGGCCAGGCTGGTCTTGAACTCCTGACCTCATGATCTGCCCACCTCGGCCTTGCAAAGTGCTGGGATTACAAGTGTGAGCCACTGCACATGGTCTTGAATGTTTTTTTTTAACCAAAGTTGTTAATGGTCAATCCATTAGCATTTTATCCTTTGATCAAAGACAGTGGCTGCTCCAAAAGGAAATCCAATATTTCTGTTAAAATGCCATTGTCGTTTCAGGGTTGAAAACTTAAGAGTGACTTTCTCAGAAAGGAAACCTTTTTCATCCTAAAATTAAAAAGTTGCTTACAAAATACATCATTTAAAAAATGATCTTTCTCCAAGATGGATGTGCCATGTGTTGCGGGAAGTCTCCACAGCAGCCCACACGAGGAGGAGCACTCGAGTCGCAGAAGCCAATGGCTTTTGCAGGGACTATTGAATTTCAATTTCCTCCCACATGTTTCGTACACCCTCTGTGGATGGGCAGACAGGCTTTCTAAATCTCACATCATTCTTAATCAAACACATAGCCATTTAAAAAAAAAAAACCTACCCATTTCAAGGATACTAAATCCAGCATAAACCTAATTTTTAATATTTTAATGTTTCCTGAGGAAAAGTTAACTAAACTTAACCCCAAATCTTCCATGTATATTGAACTTAGATGGCATAATTATCATAATTGTGCTAGTTCACCTGAAAAATAGGCCATAACTTGAGCACCCTGACAGCCAACAAGTCTCGAAGACAGTCACGGGCTGAGCGATGTGGAGGATGTTGGCAGCCACTGGAGGTTATGCAATGTACAGAATCAGTAGGAAGAAAGTGTAAGTTACTCATGTTTCCAGCGAAACGGTTGTCACCATATGTCAATTGATTCTACATACACCACAGAAGCCCATCCAACTTTGGAAACTTTTATCACGGAGAGAAAAAGATGTTTTTGTCCAAATGCATAAGAATGAAACGTGTCTGCTTTATCCTACCACACTGAAACAGGGGCAGACCACCAGAGGGCTTTAAAATCATGTGCTACTCATACCTTTAATTTAGAAAATTTTCATGTACAGTCTTTTCCTATGAAATGAAGCAGCTTTAGACATTTAAGCTGTAATTTCTAAATGTCATGAGTTCGAGCTCAAGTTTCTTTGTATCCTAGAAAACCACTTTTAACATTCTGTGTCCTCAATAGCAGAGATATGGAATCAATCCAAGTGGTCATCAATGGATGACTGGACAGAGAAAATGTGGTATATTTGCACAATGGACTACTATTCAGTCATAAAAAAGAACAAAATTATGTGCAGCAACATGGATAGAAATGTAGGCCATCATCTTGAGTGAAACCAGCCACTGAAAGTCAAATATGGCATATTCTCACTCATAAGTGAGTGCCACAAAATGTGTATACCTTCACTTAGAGCTTGGGATGATAGACAATGGAGACTTGGAAGGGTGAGGAGGAGGGAGGGGAGTAGATGATAAGAAATTACTTAATGGGTATATTGTATGTTATTTGGGTGATGGATACACTAAAAGTCCTGACTTGAGCACTACATAATCTATGTATGGATCAAATTGCACCTGTACCCCATAAATTTACAACAACAACAACATAAAAAACAGGGGCTTAGTAAATATCTTGTTAATCCATCAAGACAGCACTTGTAAATGCTGTCTGCTGAGGATAAAACTTTGGTCCTATATTTTCTCAAAGAAAAAACACAGGGCAAGGTATTAGGGCACAAGAAAGGAAGCTGACTTGTACTGTCAGAAACAGGCGCCGCGGCAGGCATTTTTCTACTCCTTGCAATTAATTCACAAAAGCGCAATATGAGATCGGCATTATTCCATTTGCTGTCCTTCTTATGACTCTTGTTTTAGCTGGTAAATACATAGATGTTCAGGCGGCTTGTTAATTATTCCAGGCCACATAACCACTACATTGACAGGATGCAAACCATGAATTTCTGGCTCCAAATCTCAAGCCTCTGTTTGGTGTGTTTTGTTTTATCCCACTAAAATGCTTCCTATTTACTATCTTTTTATATCAAAGAGCCTGCATCAGAAGACTAACCTAAAATTATATTCTTCTGTGGTTTCACCCAGATAGGTTAAGATTGAGAGATGGTGCAGTTTTATTGCTAGGTTTTAGGATTTGTGTATTACGATAAGGTCCTTCATGTTCAACTGTGAAAAGGGACTTCACACAGATCCAACCATCCAGGGCTCAGAGACTTAATTATGAGGCCTGCTCTGTGTGGGATGGATGTCTCAGGAAGAGTGTGCCCAGGTTTTAGATGAGGTTCAGATCCTGGTTGATGGATTTTGCCAAGGTAATGAAGACAGCTATTAAGATAGAGGACTGACTTTATCTGTCTCTTTGCCAGGGGTGAAGATGATTGTTGATCATTAAAACATGAGGCAAAGCAGGGAAAAGACATTAACCCGGGATCACAAAATCTCATCCATAAGAGCTGATCTGCTTAGTGACGCATCTGGCTTACATGCAGTCTTCAGAGATGTCAGAAAGTGCCTGGAAGTAGGGACTGCTCTAAGGAATTTGCTCAGAGAGTAAGCTACATGCGATTAGACCCAAACGGCATGACTGAGTCAAACTTAGGCAGGTCAGAAAGAGTCTTCCTACTCCAAAAGATGAGGACTGCTAAGAAGCCCTATGCCCATCTTTTCCCCTCCTGATGTATGAAATTAGTTGCACTACAGCTTCATTTGTTTGTGTTGGAGTCTATCTTTTCCCATTAGGTCTGTTCGAAAACATAATTATCTTGTGAGAGACAGTACGCTAAGTTCCTCACAACGAGAGGAGGATGAGTTTGCCAGATCTTTTCTCCAACTGAAGGCGCAGTCCTCAGGTCGTAAAAGTGAAGAAAATGACAGGTGTAGAGGACCACGTGCTCGCAAACGAGATGTTCCCGATAGTTATGCTCTTGCAAACAAAGCCTTACGTTTCTTCTCTGCAAACAGGAAGAACAAAGGAGTCGGCTGTAAACAGCAGACTCTGGGAACTGGTTAATGTTCAAGCAGCTTAAAAAATTGGAAAGTTAGGGAAAGGTCAGAAAAACAACTCATGACATAAAAACAACTTGTGTCATAAAAACAACTCGTGTCTTGTGATGTGGTAACATTCCACAAGCATGTATAAAATAAAGCAGAGCGTGCTGCTCGGGGCGGCCGCCATGTTTGTCTTGTCTTGTGTTGTCTTGTGTGTTCATCCCTTTGTTTAGGAAACACGCGGACCCCAACATCTGGTGCAGTGAGCAGGGTCCGTGGCTCCACGAGAGCAAGGAACCGGAGGGGGGACACCCCGGGCAGGCGCGGGGAGACCGTGGGCAGGTAAATAAATAAGAAGGGGGACCCATGGGAAAATTATGGGGAATTCCACCTCTCTGGCCTCGGAATATTTGCGGTTACTCCAGGGACTGTTGATGTCTATAGAAGTTAGTTAAGGAACATATGACTTTGAAGCGATTGTTTGCCCATGTTGAACAACATTGTTATTACTTTCAATATCAAACCAAAGTGCAGTTAAATCGAAAGGAATGGTTGCAGGTAGTAAAAGTCCTGCGTCGAGCTCATCAGCGAGGGCAGACTATGCCTTTGACTTTATGGACTTTGCGCAGTTCCATTACTCAGGCATTGGAACTGCCTGAAACTGACTCAGAGCGTGGCAATGTCGCCACAGGAGGCGAGGCACCTGAAGGTTTAGAGAGGAATGATCTTAGAGAGGAACATATTTGCGCTCCGGTTGCTGAGGACAAAGAGCTGGAAAAAAGAGCTAGTTCCTCCCTCTTCTAAAGGAAATTCTGATATGCAGCGTATTTTGGAAATGTTACAACAGCTGTTAAAATTACAAGGTATTAATGCTCCTGCTTCTCCTATTTTTTCCCTGTTATTTTTCCTTCTGCTCCTTTGGAGGAAGATTTTCCTTTGCCACCACCTCCAACCTCTTTGCCTATGTCAGGTCAGGTTTTCTCTGTGCCTTTTCCTCCTGTAGGAGAAAAAAAGGAATTGAAGGAAAAGGATGATTTCGAGGAATTAGATCTATTCCCAATAACACAGGCTGCTTTCGGCCCCAATGCTCAGTTCCCAAACGGTGGCCAGAATGTGACTTTTATAGCCCTACAATTTAAATTTTTGAAAGAAATAAAAGCTGCAACAAAAAATTATTAAGACCTTTAAAGGCCAGTGGCGCTAATTTAGATGAGTATATTCGGGCTTGTGCAGGCATTGGGGGAGCGATTTACAATGCTCAATTGTTTGCTGGGACACTTTCTAAGGCTTTAAAAGGCAGGTCTAAACAAGGTGTATGTTATCATTGTGGAAAACCTGGTCATTTTAAAAAGTAATGCAGGAAAAAACTAGGCTCTTCTGCCTCAAAAGAAAAAAGGTTACCTTCTGAGATATGCAAACGATGTGGGAAAGGTCAACATTGGACAAATGAATGTGGTTCAAAAACTGATAAGAGTGAAAATTTGTTGTCACCCCCTCCAGGAAACGGGAGTCGGGGCCCGCAGGCTTGGGGCCACAACAATTACAATGCAGGCCTCCCACAATACCCAGTGGGCAATAGTTTACAACATCAAGGAGTGACTTCCAGTCCTCCTTAAGAGCATCACACCTTACCCCAGTTTCTCAGCTTTATGCTGCAACTAAGCAAAGCGCTGCTGCTGACTTAGCTATTACTCAGCCTTATACTCTGTCTCCTAATGGAGGAATATATCAGTTAGCTACTGGAGTGTGTGGTCCTTTACCAAAGGGACATATAGGACTTTTCTTAGGTCAAAGCAGCAGTGCTATGTGAGGGTTAATGGTGATTCCGAGAATTATTGATCCTGATTTTACTGATAAAATTCTTATTATGGTATAAGTCTCACAATCTATGCGCCTAGAGGCAGGGGAACGTATTGCACAATTGCTTCTATTGCCCTTTTTTCCTTTTCTATCTAGAAATGTGTCTCGACAAGGAGATTTTGGTAGTACTGAAAAAACTGTTTTCTGGGAAACCTTAAGTTTGTGATCAAAAACCTCTACGCTCCTTGCAAATTAATGGAATACTTTTTGAGAGATTAGTTGACACAGGAGCAGATGTATCTATTATTTGCTTGGCTCAGTGGCCCACTCATTGAGAAAAGAAACAAGTCTCGGTTACTTTATCCGGCCTAAGTACTGCTTCTATAGTTTACCAAAGTGTTGAGCCCCTTAGTTGTGTGGGACCTGAAGGACAACAAGGAAAAGTAGTGTTTTATATTGTTCCCATTAATATTAACCTTTGGGGTCATAATCTTTTACAACAGTTTGGTGCCTTTTTAAGCATTCCTCATATTTCTTCAGCTGCCAAAAATATGATGTTCAAAATGGGCTACAATCCTTTAAACTCTTAGCCACTGTCCACAAGCCTCAAGCTTTACAATTGAAGTGGAAAACTACAACTCCTGTTTAGGTGAAACAGTGGCCATTATCTAAAGAAAAACTTAAGGCTTTAAAGAATTTAGTTAAGGAACAAATGGCCGAGGGGCATATTGAACCAAGTACTTCTGCATGGAATTCCCCTGTGTTTGTCTTGTCAAAAAAAAAAAAAGTGGAAAATGGCGCTTATTAACTGATTTTAGAGCTGTAAATGCTTGTATTCAACCTATGGGGACTTTACAACCTGGGCTTCCTAATCCAACTCTTATCCCACAAAATTGGAAATTAATGGTTATAAATCTTAAAGATTGTTTTTTTACTATTCCATTACAACCCCAAGATTGTGAAAAATTTGCCTTTACTGTTCCCGAGTATAATAATGGACAACCCACTCAAAGATATCAATGGAAAGTTCTCCCCCAAGGCATGCTTAATAGTCCTACTTTATGCCAAGAATTTGTTCATAGAGCTTTAAATCCTGTTAGAAGCCAATTCCCCATTATATTAATTTATCATTAGATGGATAATACTTTATTGACAACTCCTAATGAAGTCTTACAGAGTCAAGTTTTTCAAGCTTTACAACAACAATTAATATAATTTACATATTTCTTCTAAAAAAATACAAACTCAATTTCCTATTCAATATCTGAGATATCTCTTAGCAGAAAAACATATTCGACCTCAAAATGTTCAAATTCAAAGAGATCAACTTTTAACTCTTAACGATTTTCAAAAATTGTTAGGGGACATAAATTGGCTTCGTCCCATCTTAGGCATCCCTACTTATAAATTGCAACATTTATTTGCTACTTTAAAGGGGGATTCAGATTTAAGTAGTTCCCGTCAACTATCCCCTAAAACAAACAAAAAAAATTGTCATTTGTAAAAAATAGAATTAGTGAAGCTCATCTTGATTATATTACACCCAATCTTCCACTTTCGTTGTGTCTTTTTCATACTCCCCATTCGCCAACAGCCGTTTTACATCAAGATAATAATATTCTAGAGTGGCTATTTTTTTTTTTTTTTTTTTTTGGCTAATAAAGCCATTAAGAAAATTCACCCATATATTGATAAATTGGCTGACTTAATTATTAAAGGATGACATCGAGCTCGTCAATTGTTTGGCGCTGACCCCATAAAAATTATTACCCAATTTTCATGAGTGTTGGCAAGTGACTTGTGCTGAGTATACTGGTTCTTTTTCTCAACACTATCCTAATAATAAATAATATTCCCTACTACCATATAATCCTATCTCTTACACACCAGTTAAAGGTCCCACCTTTTTTACTAATGCTTCTAGCAATGGAAAAGCTGGATACTGGACATCTGACAATTCAAAAATTTCTTGCTATCCATTTAAATCAGTACAACAGGGAGAACTTTTTGCCATTCTTATGGTTCTACAAGACTGGCCTCAGACCCCTTATAATATAGTTAGTAATTCCCAATATGCTGTATATGTAACTAAATATATCTCTCAGACTTCTTTACCATTATATCCTCGAACTCCTTTATAAAAGGTATTTTCTTTATTATTTGTAACTCTTACTTCTCACACTGCCCCCCTTTTCATCACTCATATTCATTCTCATTCAGCTTTGCCAAGACCTTTATCTTTTGACAATGGTCAGATTGATTCTTTACTTATTGAGTGTCCAACGAGCTCAAGATGAACATCAATGACATCACGCTAATAGTCTAGGATTACAACGGCGATTTTCTATCACACGCCGTCAAGCCCGAGCTATTGTCAGGGCCTGTCCATCCTGTGCTCCTGTCATTACACCCTTTTTAAGTCCAGATATTAACCCCCGGGGCACTCAACAAAATCACATTTGACAAATGGATGTAACTTATGTCCCTTCTTTTGGTCGTTAAAATATGTTCATCATACAATTGATACATGGTCACATTTCCAATGGGCTACACCATTACCTTCTAAAAAGGCTGACTCTGTTATTACTCATTTGCTTACTTACTTTGCAGTTATGGGTGTTCCTGCTGAATTAAAAACTGATAACGCCCCTGCTTATTGCTCTCGTAAATTGGCCGCCTTTCTTTCTTTATATCACATTCATTATACAACAGATATTCCGTTTAATAGTCAAGGTCAAGCTATTATTGAATGAGCCAATGCAGCTTTAAAATTACAACTTTCAAAACAAAAAGGGGGAGATGGGCGAGATTCCCCAAAACACCAAATTCTAAAAGCTTTATTTACTTTAAATTTTCTCAATCACTGACGCCAATTACAGCAATCCGCAGCAGTAAAACATTTTCAACAGCCTTTAGAAAAGCCACAAAATAGTAATCTATGGGTGTATTATCCTTCATTACAAGGACAATATTTAAAAGAAAAAGTTTTACAATGGGGCCGAGGCTATGCTCGTCTCCATACGTGCCGGAGACGAGTGGTTTCCATCTCGACTGTTGAAACAGTGCCCTGGCAAAGAGGAACCAAACCGAAGAGTTCCTCAAGGAATTTCAGGAGCTGAATCTGCGTGCTCAGAGAACGTTCACCTTTGGAACTCGACGTGCAGAGCCTCCGACATGGGGACAGCTGAAAAAGCTCACTCAAAAAGCTGAAGGGGTTGTTCAACAAGCTGGGCAGCCAAAAACCCCATAGACTTTATTTTTGGCTACCCTGGCCATAGTAAATTGTCAGGTAACGGCTGGAGAATTTACATGCTGGGCTTATATTTCCTTTCCACCCTTATATTAAGGTGTGGCCTGGGAAGACAGAGAAGTCCCAGTATTTACTAATGATACTGCTTGGATGCCATCACCGTTTTTAAACCAGGATCCTGAATTAGACACTGGCACAGTAAATAGTTCATATCAATTTGGGGTTGAAGGGTTACCTATATGTCTTGGGAGTAGTCCGCATTGTCTACATCCTTCTCATGAGGCTTGGGCTGTTTGTTATCATTATAGTCACATTGCTGCCTTTACTATGGTTATTGTTGCTCAAAGTTTTAAGTATAATCATACTGCATTACTAAAAGAAACTTTGCCCACTACATTATCTTTATGCCCTATCCCTGATGTGAACGGAGGTGTTTCCCAATTAGAGTGGACTAGGTGTAGAGGTAGTGGGCTGCGATTATTATTAGAAGTAAAAGGAAGAAGTCATAATCACCTTATTACTGATTGGAGTGCACATGGAGATTTTCAAACTACATTTAGTCATGTCAATCTGCGTTGGCATAAAGGTAATCATAGTCTTTCTGCGGATGGCAATGAAACTATTATTTGGCATGATGGTGGTTTGTCACCTCCTATGCCACATTTGGCTAATACCTCACAGATACAAAGTCATATTTGGAAGTTGCTAGCTGCTGGTAAACCCATGTCCACTTTCATGGGAAACATGTCCTTAAATCTTACTAATATTGCTAACCCTTTCCATATATCTTTGCATTGAAATAGTTCCAGATATGTTATTGCATGTGTAAGAAAGCCTTATTTGTTAGTAGCAAGAATCTTTAAATGGAATAATAATACAGGGGTAGTTAACTGTATGGGCAATTGTACATTCTTAAGTTGTGTAAATACCACTTGGTGGAATAATAATTGAAATAAGTCACACTCCGGTTTATGGATTTTGAGAGCCAGAAAAGAAACCTGGCTACCTGTAAACTTAACACGCGCTTGGAGTGAATCTGCTGGAGTTACTCAAATTTACAAAGTAATACAAGATCTTGTTCACCGCAGTCGGAGAATGGTTGGAATCGTTGTGACGGCAGTGATAAGACTTGTAGCAATTGCTTCCACCACCGCTGTTGCTGGATTAACTTTACATCAGAGTATCCAAAATGCAGAATTTGTACAACAATGACATGAACAGTCTCATTTGTTGTGGCAACAACGACGAAACATAAATGCACATCTGACTGAACGAGTGGATAATTTGGAACAAGTAGTTTCTTGGATAGGTGATCAACTGACAGTGTTGAATACTCAAGCTTTGTTAAAATGTGATTGAAATACTACCCAATTTTGTATTACTCCTGTTCCTTTTAATACCACTATACATAACTGGACTGAGATAAACAAACTTTTAATTGGCCATAACAATCTTTCCCTAGAAATACAGGAATTAACGCAAAATATTTCTGACACATTTCGCAATCAGTTACCATTGTTAACCGAAACAGATTTAATGACTGGTATTGCACAAAGCTTGACATCTTTAAACCCTATCAACTCTGTAAAAACTTTACTGACTTCTGTTTCTAATAATGTATTGATTGTTGTTCTTGCTTTTGTCATTTTCCCAGTCTGCTAGAGAGGGTGTCAGAGATCAAACACCGAATCCCAGCAAGCCCAACATGTGATGATGGTTTTAAAAGAAATTCAAACCTGTAAATAAGAAGGGGGAGATGTAGAGGACCATGTGCTCACAAACGAGATGTTCCCGATAGTTATGCTCTTGCAAACAAAGCGCGACGTTTCTTCTCTGCAAACAGGAAGAACAAAGGAGTCGGCTGTAAACAGCAGACTCTGGGAACTGGTTAATGTTCAAGCATCTTAAAACATTGGAAAGTTAGGGAAAGGTCAGAAAAACAACTCATGACATAGAAACAACTTGTGTCATAAAAACAACTCGTGTCTTGTGACGTGGTAAAATTCCACAAGCATGTATAAAATAAAGCAGAGCGTGCTGCTCGGGGTGGCCGCCATGTTTGTCTTGTCTTGTGTTGTCTTGTGTGTTCATTCCTTTGTTTAGGAAACACGCGGACCCCAACAGACAGGGGTTAGTGCCTGCTGGTAAACAACTGATTTCCCTGACTTTCCCATTTTATTTAGGGCAGCACCGAATAACAGGTTCTTGGTGGTGGTGGTGGTTGTTGCGATCAAGTTAGCAGCCTAACAGAGCACGCCCCATTGTAGTGGAGCATAGCCCTGCATATTGGAGAACACTGGGACTTTGGAACAGGGCTGGGAAGAAGTGTTTCTAGACAAGCAGGCTCTTCAACAGAGTCCCTATCACCCTGGGAGCCAGCTCTAGTGAACCTCAAAAGTATCCCTGCTGCCATGTGGTACGTCTGCATCCAGATACCAATAGTGAAGAGAAATGGTGGTTACACTATACTCCTCTCTCCTGTACCCTCACGGCTGCGTCTCTGCTCCAGAGAATAACATGTTCTATTACCTCACTTGGAAATATCTAAAGATCGTGAAGGTCACCACAAATTAAATTAACCTTGGATACACTCTCCAAAAATTGCATTTTTTTCAACTGCAGGATCACGGAATTTTAGAGCAAAAAAGAATCTCAGAGACACCTGGTCCAGCTGTTCTCATTTCACAAATGAGGTAACCAGCAAAATATTTTAGACCTGTACCAGTCTTCTGACCTTTCAACAGAAATACACACATAAAATTTGTATGTCCTGTTTTAAACTTCTTAGAGAAAAAACAGACCGGGAAGATAAAAGTCCTACATATTCTTACAGAAAAAAAAATAAGTACAAAAAATTATTGTGTCTCAACCAGCATTCTATTTTGCACAGAGAAAATCATAACAAAAAGGACTATTAATGTTAAATACTTGTTTTTCCTAGGCATTTTAGAGTACACTGACACACAGGTCACATGAGTCTCAGCCTTCCGATGAGTTATTTGGATTTGATTCAGGCTCCGAATCAAGCTGATTCAAGGTGTAACATGACTTTGCATTTTGCTTAAGAAACCAAGTGCCTCAGTGATAGCAATGGAAGGATTTGTTATGCTATCTTATTCTGATTTCCAATCATTGATTCAAGCAAAATAACTACTGTCTTCTCTCTCTGGATATATATAAATCTCTCTGTCCATGGATATATATAAATCTATAGCACAGAGACGTGGAGATTTCTGGGTTCACATGGTAGCAAATAAGAAATGCATAAGAGGTTTGTTCACAACTTCCTATTTAAATACCAAGAATATCAAGCAAAGTATGATTCTAATTATACCATAAAATATAACTCTTTTTCTGTGTATATATATAGCCATCAATCCTGTAATCTTATATTAGTCATACCAGAACAGGTTACATAGGTTATATGTGATAACAGATAAATTCAAAACTCAGCAATTGAACACAATAAAGATTTGTCACTCACCAAATTAATATCCAGATTGTGCAGCCTTCTTTCATCTTGTAACTGCACCAGCTTGGACACATGGCCTCCAAGATTTCAGTGGCAGAGGAAGAAAGCACTGAAAGGGGCACATGGCTCTAAACTGCCTTGGTCCATAAATGACCCATGTCATTTTCATACACTGATCATTAGCTAGGGTTAGTCATACAGGATGGACTCAAGTGCAAGAAGATTTGGAAATGAAGGGGAGGACATAGAAATATGGTGAGCATTACTATCTCTGCCACCAACCTTTTAACCACAAACCTGGAGGATCAGAGACTAAGAATCACTCCCACTAACAATCCTAAGCCTGTGTTCACCAGCCCCACTAATCAGCAAAACATATTGTTTTTCTGTGATTCATCTTGATATCGTGTAACTTATGAATGAAATTATAAATTATCACAACATATCCTATATTTTAAAAGTGGGGGTTGAATGCTGTGGCTCATGCCTATAATCCCAGCACTTGGGGAGGCCGAGGCGGGTGGATCACCTGAGGTCAGGAGTTCGAGACCAGACTGGCCAGCATGGTAAAACCCCATCTCTACTTAAAATACAAAAATTAGCTGGGTGTGGTAGTGGGCACCTATAATCCCAGCTACTCAGGAGGTTGAAGCAGGAGAATCACTTGAACCCGGGAGGCGGAGGTTGCAGTGAGCCAAGATCATGCCACTGCACTCCAGCCTGGACAACAAGAGCAAAACTCCATCTCAAAGCAACAACAACAACATAAAAGTGGGGAAATGGAATAGAAAAAAAAATAAAACTAGTTAAAAATGTTGAATATATACGTGGCCAAGCATGCGATACAGTATAAATAAATGTTATATCCCAATTTCTGCAGCTGTCTTCCAGGCTGTAATTGGTTTAATGCTTTTCTTCCCCTATTTTCTATTCTAAGTTCCCATTGCCCTCAGCCAAAAGCAAAGAAGGTCAGGGTTTTATATCTGGTAGGGACAACTAACACTTTATTTCCAGAATTTCTGAGCTCCTTGATGGTCCTTCCTGGGTTTTGTTAGACATCAATTAACTTTTCCTCCGTACTTAGCAACACTAAGAATCACCCAGAGGATCGCCTCTTCTCCTGTCATGTTCTGCTTGCTGCCATTGTGTAGGGGCAACCCTATTTCTCCTTGATAATCATGATGAATTAGTGCAATTAACATGGCAACCTCATACATTCTATATTCCTGGTGCATCATAGGAGTCCTATATGGACAGGTAGCAGTTTTCAACATTGAATTTAATGGAATGTTTGTGATAATACATGATGACAACATTTACCCCTTAGAAACTAAGATCTCTAAACCAGCAAACTGCCAAGGTGCTCAGGAAAAGGAAGTAAAAGTTTTTCAAGAACAGTATGAAGTGCCTTTTGGAGGCCGAGGCAGGTAGATCACAAGGTCAGGAGTTTGAGACCAGCCAGGCCAACATGGTGAAACCCTGTCTCTACTAAAAACACAAAAATTAGTTGGGTGTGGTGGTGCACACCTATAATCCCAGCTACTTGGGAGGCTGAGGCAAGAGAATTGCTTGAACCCAGGAGGCAGAGGTTGCAGTGAGCTGAGATCATGCCACTGTATTCCATCCTGAGCAACAAAGCAAGACTGTCTCAGAAAAAAAAAAAAAAAAAAAAGAATAGTATGAAGTACCACTGTAATTTTTATCCCTTGGCTGCACAACCCTTGTATTCTGGCTACAGAAAAAATCAGACACTGTATTGGCCACTAAAACTGAACATACTGGATCTTGGAGGATAGTTTCCCAACTCTAAAAAGAATCTCTTGTTCAGCATTTACTGAAATTTCAAAAAGTCATTATAATTTTACTAAGGACAGTTGTTTATATGGAAAATGTGCCTGGTAAGATCCATGAAATCTGCACGCATCGGCCCAGTGCATTAGTTTTTTCTCTGCAAAATTAGTTCCATGGAGAAAAAGTTAGGAGCTCTGCTTGGTATGTAGAGATCTGGAAAGAACATTGATATGGTTTGCATGTTTGTCCCTTCCAAATCTCATGCTGAAATATAATTCTTAGTGTTGGAGGTGGGACCTGGTGGGAGGTGATTGGATCATGGAGGCAGATCCTTCATCAATGGTTATTGGATCATGGAGGCAGATCCTTCATCAATGGTTATTGGATCATGGAGGCAGATCCTTCATCAATGGTTATTGGATCATGGAGGCAGATCCTTCATCAATGGTTTAGCAGCATCCCCTTGGTGATAGTGAGTTCTTGCACTAGTTCACATGAGAAAGATCTTGTCATCTGAAAGTGAGTGGCACCTCCCCCCACTCTCTCTTGCTCCCACTCTCAGCATGTGACATGCTGGCTCCCTGAGGAGGCCTCACCAGAAGCAGATGGCAGCACCATGCTTCCTGTACAGCCTGCAGAACCATGAGCCAATTAAACATCTTTTCTACATGAATTACCCAGCCTCAAGTATTTCTTCATAGCAATGCAAAAACAGCCTAATACAAACATCACTCTCATCTTTAAAAACACACACACACAAAGTCTGACAAACAGTAAGATTATGACAATCTATAAGGAATCTGAGGTTGCAAGGCAACCAAACAGCGTGAACTATTAAAAAAAAAAGACATGTGCTTCAAGGGAGACATGAAAAATACACATTTGCTTACTTGAGGAAGACACAACTGAAGGTTGGTGAGAATAATTTGGATAGAATTGTTAACAAAACTAAAAATAATGACAGATACCAAATCACAGATCTAAGAAGCTCAGAGCATACAAGATTATATATATGTTTAAAACCACTCTATATTCAAAGTGCTAAAAAAAAAAGAGAGAAAAAATCTTCAAGGCAACCAAAGAAAAAAGACATTATCTAAAGAAAAACAAAGAGAAGAATTACAAGGGACCTTGTCGGAAACCATGAACCCCACAAGATGACGGAGCAACATCTTTACAGCACTTAAAGAAAAGGAAAAAACCTCCCAGCTCAGAATTCTTTCTTAAATTTTATTTTCCTATTATGGGGAGGGGGGAGGGATAGCATTAGGAGATATACCTAATGTAAATGACGAGTTAATGGGTGCAGCACACCAACATGGCACATGTATACATACGTAACAAACCTGCACGTTGTGCACATGTACCCTAGAACTTAAAGTATAATAAAAAAAATTTAATTCATATATAATAATCATGCATATTTATGGGGTACATGGTGATGTCTGGATATATACAATGTGTAGTGACCAGATACATGTAATTACCATGTCCATCATCTCAAACATTCATTATTTCTTTTTGTTGAGAACATTCAATATCCTGTCTAGCCATTTGAAGCTATGTATTATTAACTATAGTCATCCTACAATGGTATAAAATACTGGAATTTGAAAGCCATAATTCTATATGCAGGAACCTATATATTTCAAAAATAAAGGAGAAATAAAGATTTTTCTCAGACAAAAACTGAGAAAATTCACTGCCATCAAACCTGCACTACAAAAAAGTTTTTAAAAGGTTCTAAAGCAGATGATACCAAGTAAAAAAATTTGGATTCACACAAAGAAGTCGTGTCAGAAATGAGGTAAATTAAGATTCGAATAAATTTTATTTTTCATATTTTTATTTCTCCAAAAATAACATTTAAAGAAATAATAGCAGCAATGTGCTGTGTTTTTATAAAATACAAAAAAGCAAAATATATGAAAAAACACATGGATGGGAGAGAGAAATTGGGAATACACTATTATAAGGTCCTTAACTACACATGAAGCAGCACAACAATATTTGAAGACAAATGCTGATAAAGGTGTAGATTATAAAGCCTATGGCAAACACTGAAAAATCTTTAAAGAGAAATATAAATAATACTTTATTTTATTTTAAATGCAGTCATAACATATCATAAAGAATGTTCCCTTAACCCCAAAAAGGCCAAAAAGAGAAAAATATATTTTTATAAAAACATAGCAAGATGGTATATCTAATGACAAAATAATTATACTAAATATAAATAGTCTAAAAACACCAATCAAAAGATTATTGTGTTGGATGTTTTTATAGAAAGCATGACTTAACTGTATGCTGTCTATAAGAAACTCACTTAAACTATAAAGATATAGATTGGCTAAAGTAAAAAGATAGAAAAAGACATGTCATGCAAAGTCTAATCAAATAAAGCTGAAATATAAGAAAAAAATAGACTTCAGGGGAAGGAATATTATTAGAGGTAAAGAATGATATTACATAATAATGGAGTTGTTTCCCTAAGAACATTTATTAATTCAAAATATATATGCACCTAACAACAGAGTATCAAAATACATAAAGCAAAAACTGACATAACTGAAAGTAGAAATAGAGAAATCCACATTTATAGTTGGAGACTTCATACACCAATAGGCAAATATCCAGAAGCTGTTTTTACCTAGTAAGGCTGTAAGTACACCTTTACTACCTAGACTCAGAGTTCTGTTTACCCTCTACTGAGACTTGATTTGGTACTTAGGGATCTTAACATTTTATTACATCAGTGGTATCATAAAACCTGGAAAATAAAAAGTAGCAGGAACCTAAAATACCCTAGTAAATAACATGCCAAAAGGTGTGAGATAATTTTCTAAAAATTTAGGAGCTTACATGTCCAGTCAAATTGTAGTATTTAAGTGGTCAAGCACATGTTAGGATTTCCCCTCCAAAGTACAATGCATGTTGCTATTCCTTGCACCAACACACTGAACAGGACAGTAGTGGCTAAGTGTGTGAGCACCAAAGTCAGAATACATGGGTTTAAGTCTTGGCCCCACTCCTACTAGCTGTGTGTCTTTGAGCAAGTTCTTCACCTCTCTGTGCCTCAGCTTCCTCACTGTAAAAGGGTACTTGTAATGGTAAGTTTAACGACATCTACCTTGTGTTTTCTTTACATGTGTTTTATAACCAAACTCCAATATAATCTAAGATATTACTTCCTTGAAGAAAGAGTGAGGTACCTTAACCTTTATGGAACCAAATTATAAAAAGTTGGAATTTTGTACTTGACAAATATACATCACCAAAAGCATCTCATTATTTGAAAAGAATAGGAGTGAGACTAAACTTTTTAAAAAGACTGCAACACTGTAGTCCCAGCTACTCGGGAGGCTGAGGCAGGAGAATGGCGGGAACCCGGGAAGTGGAGCTTGCAGTGAGCTGAGATCCGGCCACTGCACGCGAGACTCCGTCTCAAAAAAAAAAAAAAAAGACTGCAACAACTAACCTCTTAGAACAGCAGTTCTTGAAGCGTGGTCCACAAGCAGCTGGTGATCCCCACAATTCTTCAGGAGGCTTGTGAGGTTGAAACTATTTCATAATAAGAGAAAAAAACACTATCTTTTCCACTGTACTGGCCTTTGTTTTTTTTTTTTTAATTTTAATTTTTATTATTATTATACTTTAAGTTCTAGGGTACATGTGCATAACGTGCAGGTTTGTTACATATGTATACATGTGCCATGTTGGTGTGCTGCACCCATCAACTCGTCAGCACCCATCAATTCATCATTTATATCAGGTATAACTCCCCAATGCAATCCCTCCCCATGATAGGACCCGGTGTGTGATGTTCCCCTTCCCAAGTCCAAGTGAGCTCATTGTTCAGTTCCCACCTATGAGTGAGAACATGCGGTGTTTGGTTTTCTCTTCTTGTGATAGTTTGCTAAGAATGATGGTTTCCAGCTGCATCCATGTCCCTACAAAGGACGCAAACTCATCCTTTTTTATGGCTGCATAGTATTCCATGGTGTATATGTGCCACATTTTCTTAATCCAGTCTGTCACTGATGGACATTTGGGTTGATTCCAAGTCTTTGCTATTGTGAATAGTGCCGCAATAAACATACGTGTGCATGTGTCTTTGTAGTAGCATAATTTATAATCCTTTGGGTATATACCCAGTAGTGGGATGGCTGGGTCATATGGTACATCTAGTTCTAGATCCTTGAGGAATTGCCATACTGTTTTCCATAGTGGTTGAACTAGTTTACAATCCCACCAACAGTGTAAAAGTGTTCCTATTTCTCCACATCCTCTCCAACACCTGTTGTTTCCTGATTTTTTAATGATTGCCATTCTAACTGGTGTGAGATGGTATCTCATTGTGGTTTTGATTTGCATTTCTCTGATGGCCAGTGATGATGAGCATTTCTTCATGTGTCTGTTGGTACTGGCCTTTGTATTGATAGTGCAACAGCGATGGTGGGTAAAACTGCTGGTATATTTGCATGAATCAAGACCACAGCACCAAACTGAATTGGCAGTCATTGTATTCTTCACTCCTATGCACGAAAAGAAAAAGAAAGTTGTTTCCCTCATGAATATCCACAAAGAAGCAATAAAAAGTGTTCATTTGATTCGTTCATGAGTACCTCTTTCGAATATTCAGTGTGATGAATGAAAACAACCCATAAAGTACAGCTATGTACTGAAGTTCCATAGCTGTCTCAACAAAAAGCACCATAGCAATTGCTGGAGCTGTGAGCTGATCTAGTCACTTTTCTCCTTGAATACTATTTTGATTTGAAAGAAGAGCTGACAGACAACACAAGAACCATGGTTTTCCAGACTTGGATATTTGACAGACATTTTCTTGAAAATAAGCAAAGTGAGACAGGGACTTCGAGGAAAACAACTGACAGTATTTGTTGCCAGTGATAAAATTAAAGTTCTTGACTAAAAATTAGAATTTTGTAAAACTTGTTTCCGTCATCATGAGCATGACAGTTTCCAAATACTTGAAAAGAAAAAAAAAAAAGCCTTTTTTGAGACTAGTGAGATATAACACATATTTGGAAGATCTGCATAGCTGAGTGAGCTACTGTTTCCCAATCTACCAATACATGATATTACAAAATAATGCATGGGTGAAAGATCCACGCAAATTTCAAGCTACAATAGTAAATTTTCAGTAACAACAAAAAAGGTTCATTAGTATGGTTTCAGATTCCACATTGCAACTAACCTTTAAGAAATTACCACTTCTCAAATTTCTATATGGTATCAAAGAAGAATATTCACAAAAATGAAAAAGCTACTAAAATAATCCTTCCTTTTCCTACTGCACAGCTTGACAATTTCAATGAAACTAGCATATTGCAATAGATTAAATGCAGAGGCACATATGAGAATTTGGCTGACTTCTATTAACCCGGACATTAAAGAAATTTCCAAACTGTAAGACAATACCAATTCTTACTAATTTTTTCTTTTTGCAAAATGGTTGCTTTTTATTAAAACTTTTAATTTTTGTTTAACATGGAGTATGTTTATTATTGCTATTTTAAAATAATAAATACTTTTTAAACTTTTTTGTTTTATTTTCAAATATGGTAAATTCTAAATGTATGTGCGCCTAACAGCAGAGTATTTGAAAAATCTGTGAAAATAATACTCAAATTTGGTAACTATTCAAAATTAAACACTGACTGATGAAACACATATAAACAAAGGCTCTTTGAGTTCTTGATAATTTTTAAAAGCATAAAGGGTTCTTAAGTCCAAAATATTTCTCCATCACTGTCTTAGACGGTTAGGTTATAGAACGAAAAGCTATTCGAAATAAACAATCAGGGACACTTTTTGAAAGAGTATACAAATTTTTTATTTTCTTCTCCCTTTTTATTTTGCCACCAAAACAGTTGGGCAGAAAAATAAAGGTCTGATTGGAACCCAGCGACTAAATTGTAGTGATCTGAACCATTTGTTCAGATCAAACAATGACAATAACAACAATGACATTTGACAGACACTTGTTTTCAGTCTTCCCTGCAGCTAAGAGTGGCCATATGACACAGGTCTCATCAAAGAGGACATAACTGGAAATCGGCTGAGAGGTTTCTGAGAAATAGTTTCTTTTAATAAGAAAGACAAGCCTGCAAGAAGAGTCTGCTAGTGAAGGCTATGCCTTCCATGTGCTGTCAGGGTTTGATGTCAGCAACTGCGCTTTTTCTCTTATAACCATCAGGGAGCAAGTATGAGGAAGACCAACACACTGGGATCTTAGAGCACAATGTTTGAAGAAATGGCAGTCAGTCCTCAATGATGACCTTGAGCTTCTGAACCACCCTTGGAACCACCAACTCCAGCCATCTTGTTATGTTACAGATTCAAATATCTTTGTTAGTTGAGGCACTGTTATTGGTCATTCTCTAATATGTCACAGATACAGACCTCTATGTTACCGAGATGAAAGACAGCACTTAGAAGGTACCACCTTTCCCTCTGAAAGGTTAAAGTGAGATATATAGATTTGTTAAAAGAACTAAAAAGTAGTACTAAGAAGGTAATACCTTTTTCTTTGAAAAATTCGAATCAGATATATGTGAAGGGGTAGAGCAAGATGGTAGAATAGATCAACTTCAGTGACTGTCCCCCCGCAGAAACGTCAATTTGAACAAGTATCCACAAGGGAAAATAGATCCATAAGAGCTAAGGAAACCAGATGAAAGATCACAGTTCCTGGTTGCAGCAAAATAATAATTAAAAAAGACACATTAAGGAGAAGAGAAAGGGCAGTTTCACATTACCTGCATCACTCTTCCCCAACCCTGGTCAGCACAGTGTGGAGAGAAACACTGTCCACTTGGGGGAAAAAAGAGGAAAGTGAGCACAGAACTTTGCCTTGGACCCCAACACTGGGCCCATGACATTAAAACTCAGCACCAGGAAGACACCGATAGCCGCACACCTCCAGGCCAGTACCCACAGACTAAGCCTGCAGACCTGCCCTGGTGCCAAGTAGGACCATGCAGCCCCAGGCTTCAGGCTTGCATAACAGACTTGATTCCAGGCCCATACCACCACTGGACCTACTTCAGCAGTCCCAGGCTTTGGGAGGCCTCAGCAGCCCTGGGCTTCAGGTGCACAGTGGGCCTGAGGTGGACCTTAGGCTTCTGGTGTGCCCCAGCACTACATTGGCCTCCGGGGAACCTGGGCTTTGGTCCCACCCCAGTGGTGTCCACCACAGTGGCCCTGAGCTTCTGGGATAACCCCGTGCCACATTTACCACAGCAGCCCAAGTCCTGTGGATCACACAATACAGTCTGCCCAGAATCTCGGAACAGGCTGACTGTTGCATTTTCTGAGACAAAGTCAGTCTGTGACTGGAATTAGTACCTACTTCTTCAAATCTGCAGACAATGACACATGACCGCAGGGATCGAGAACAATCAGGGAAACATGATATCACCAAAGGGATGAAATAAAGTGCCAGTGACTGACCTTAAAGAAATGAGGATGTACAAAATGCCTGGTTAAAAATTAAAAATAACTAACAAAGCTCAGCAAACATCAAGAAAATGTAGAGACACAGTTCAACAAAATGAGGAAACCTGTGTGATCAGAATAAGAAATTTAATAGAAAGATTGAAATTGTAGTATTTTGAAAATCAAACGGAAATCCTGGAGGTAAAAAATACACTGATCAAAATGAAATGGACACCATCAACAGCATAATTGATCAAGCAAAACAAGGAATGTGTGAACTCAAAGACAGGTTATTTGAAAATACACATTCGAAGGAAAAAAGATAAAAAAGAATGAAAAGGAATGAATAAATATATAGTATGTATGGAACAGGATCAAAAGAGCAATTTTGAGTCATAGAAGTTAAAGAAGAAGAAGAAGAAAAAGATAAAGGGGTTGAAAGTTTAATTAAACAGTAGGCCAGGTGCAGTGGCTCATGCCTGTAATCCCAGCACTTTGGGAGGCCGAGGTGGGTGGATCACCTGAGGTCAGGAGTTTGAGATCTGCCCAGCCAACATGGCAAAATCCCGTCTCTATTAAAAATACAAAAATTGGCCTTGTGTGGTGGCTCCCAGCTACTCAGGAGGATGAGGCAGGAGAATTGCTTGAACCTGGAAGGCAGAGGTTGCAGTGAGTCGAGATTACAACACTGCACTCCAGCCTGGGTGACACAGCAAGACTCCATGTCAAAAGAAAAAAAAGAGAGAGAGAGAGAAAGAGTGGAAGGAAGGAAGGAAGGAAGGAAGGAAGGAAGGAAGGAAGGAAGGAAGGAAGGAAGGAGGGAGGGAGGGAGGGAGGGAGGGAGGGAGGGGAGGGGAGGGACACATTACAAAAAATAATGTAAAAATAAAGGAGACATTACACTACATTACAAAAAATAAAGGATACAAAAGGCAAAGGATCAAAAGAGACTACTGTGAACAATTACATACAAATCGAATAACATAGAAGAAATGGATAAATTCCTTGACAACCTACCAAGACTGTATTATGTAGAAACAGACAATATTAACATATTAATAATGAGTAAGGAGATTGACTCACAGAAATAGGAAAAACAATCCTAAAATCAGTGTGGAACCACAAAAGATCCCAAATAGTCAAAGCAATCTTGAGCAAAAAGAACAAAGCTGGAGGCATCACACTAGCTGACTTCAAAATATACTGCAAACCTAGAGTAACCAAAGCAGTATGGTACTGGCTTAAAAATAGATACATAGACCAATGAAACAGAATACAGAGCCCAAAAATAAATCCTCTGATGGTCAGTTGATTTTCAACAAAGGTGCCAAGAACACAATGGGAAAAGAACAGTCTCTTCAATAAATGGTGTTGGAACAACTAAATATCTATATACAGAAGAATGAAATTAGACTCTTATCTCACAACATATACAAATATCAACTCAAATGGATTAAAGACTTAAATGTAAGATCTGAACTATGAAACTACTAGAAGAAAACATAGGAGAATAGCTCCATGATATTGGTCTGGGTAGTGATTTTTTGAATATAACCCCAAAAGACTGGGCAACAAAAGCAAAAATAGATAAATGAGATAACATAAAACTAAAAGGCTTCTACACAGTAAAGGAATTAATCAACAGATTGAAGAAACAACCTACGGAATGGGAGAAAATATTTTCAGAGCATACATCTGATGAAGTGTTAGTGTCCAAAATTTATAAGGAACTCAAACAACTTAATAGCAATAAAACAAATAAATAACCTAATTAAAAATTGGGCAAATAATCTGAATACACATTTCTCAAAATAAGACATACAAATATCCAATGGGTTTATGGAAAAAAATGCTCAACATCACTAATCATCTTTATCAAAAAGACAAAAGATAACAAGTGTTGGAGTGGACGTAGAGAAAAGGGAACTCTCACACATTATTGGTAGGAATGTAAATTAATGCAGCCATTACGGAAAACTGTGTAGAGCTTCCTCAAAAAATCAAAAATAGAACTACCATATCTAGCAATCCCACTATTAGATATAGTAAATATAGCCAAAGAAAATGAAATTAGTGTGCCTATTTCTCTACTGCTATGTTTATTGAAGCATTATTCATAATAGCCAAGAAATGTTGTCCACCTAAGTGTCCATCAAAGGATGACTGGATAGAGAAAACATGGTATATATACACATATTTTTTCCTTCTTTATTCTTTATTTCCTTCTTTATTTTTTCCTTATTTATTCAGCCATAAAAAGAAGGAAATCCTGTCATTTGCAACATCATGAATGAACCTGGAGGTTGTTATGTTAAGAGAAATAAGCCAGGCACAGAAAGACAAATACCATGTGATCTCACTCATGTGGAATCTAAAAAAGCTAATCTCCTAGAAGCAGAGAATAGAATAGTGGTTACCAAAGTCTGAAGAAGTTGGCAGAGAAGGAGGGGGAATGTTGACCCAAGGATACAACATTTCAGTTAGATAGGAGGAGTAATCTTAAGGTACCACATGATGACTACAGTTAATAATATATTGTATTTTTGAAAAATGCTAGGAGAGTGAATATGAAGTGTTCTCACCACAGAAATGGTAACCTATGTGAGGTAATGCATATGTCAATTAGCTAAATTTAGTCATTCCATAAATATATATAACTCAAACTATCATGTTGTATACAATAAATATATTGTATTCATCAATTAAATTCAATTTAATTGAATTCATCAATTAAATTGTATTCATCAATTCAATTCAATTCAATTTAATTGATGAATCAATTAAAATAATAATAAAATTTAAAACAAAAAATAAATTTAATAGAATAAAAATAAAAGTGGCTGTAGTAACTTTTTGTCCATTTTGTTAGAGATGAAGACTGGAGAAAAGCCACATGAAAGGACCTTGATACCAAGTGTGTTACAGATCTTGAAGAGCCACTGCAGGGCCTGTACATGCACTGGAAAAGCTTTTAATCCCCAGGGAAAAAAAGTCCAAGATAAATCATTTTCTCTCAAATCTGCCACAGAATCATGAGTAAATGATGTTGGTATTTTGATTGGCTTCCCACTCTGCTTCAATACTGTCTTCCCACCTTTTCTTGACTATGACAATTTTGTGAGAGCCAACCATGTAAGTTTGCTAATAATGAAAATGACCAACTGGCAGCTCTTATGTGTCTCTTGACAAAGGTGTTTGCTGAGCCCTGGTCTCATGAGTAAGAGAGAGAATTGAGGAGAACCCTGGTCTTGGGTATCATTGAAATTCACAAAATTACAGCAAGCATCATAGCCTCCCACATCACCCACATTACCTGTGTGGGTAAATGGTACAAGGTGTTATTTCTCAGATTATCTATTAGTCCAACTTCAGTGAGATTTTGGCAGGACAAGATCAAATAAAATTAAAGAAATACAGTTTTTTGATAAAAATAATTACAGTAAAACTAAGACTTTTAGCTCAATTTTCTTCTCTGTGTGAAGAAGAACACACACATGTAGGCACTCAAAGAAACAGGAGAAATGAGAAATTCAGAACATTTCTTCCTCCTCTTCCAAACTCATTCTTTACAACCCTTCCTTCTTAAAATGAATCAGTACATTTTTAATCCTTTTATGAGTGGTTTTTCATATGTAATATCTCATCTGTGGAAACCTTTCACCAATTTCCCCAATTCCTAATCCTCCTCCAGAATCAGGTCCATGTCTCTTTCCAAGGAAGCCTTTCCTGACCCTCCACAGTAAGTCACAGTTCCTCCTTTAGTGCTCACAGGACCCCATGCTTAGCTTTCACACCACTTAGAATATTTGTCATGAAGCAATGCATTCTGTAATGTGTTGGTTAATGTGTGACTCACTGACAGAATGAAATCCCAGGAGGGCAAGAACACTGTCTTATTTACCACTGAATCCTAATATCCTTCACAAAGTAGACACTTAATAAATGCTTAGTAAAATCTTGAGTGTGAATGCAAGCTCTTGATGAAATTAAATCCTCTATGGAGAATATTTATATCCCAGAATGGGATATAGCAAATAAATATTATACTAAAATATATAATATAGTAAATACATACATTAAATATTAATTTATTACATATTTGAGTCTTGTATCAATCTTAGAAAACAAGTAGGATAGGTATCAGATAAAATTTTCAATTTTTAAGTAATGAAATACACTCAGAGGGGGTGCGATTTGCCCAAGTACACATCCCTCATAGTAAGTGGAGGCCAAGCTCACACTGAAGTCTTCTCCACCACTCTTTCTAATGACCTGAGCTCTAAAGAGAGGATACCTGGGATGCCAAAGGAGCCTATGCTTCCAAAGTATCTACTAAACTGAAAAAACTCATCCTAAGCATCTTCAGTGTCTGATCCAGAAGCAGATATCAATGCAACTTGGTTTCTTCATCACTGTGGGAGAGGCTGCTATTTCCTATCTAGTATTCCTTCTCCCTGTCTTCAAGATAGGACTACCATTAAAATAACAATGGATTCAAGGAAAATCTGTCTTTCTCTGGCTCCCAGAGAAAAACAGTGATATATATAAAACAGTCAAATATATATAAGTGAGATATATATTTCAGTGAAATATATATATTATAATATATATTATATGTAAAACAGTGAAATATATACAAGTGAGATATATATTTCACTTATATTTCACCATGACCAGTGAGATATAAGTGAAAGTGATACATGAGCACTCCCAGGAATCTGCTTAAAGAGCTGACTCAGCTGGGAAGAGGTCCCTTTTGTCCTAAAATGCAGGCATGATGACCAGTAACTGTGTTAGACAATGAGGGGAGTTTAAGGATGAAATGATGTGCTGAGGATGATAGAACAGCACTAGGGTCCCTGCAGACTAGTCATCCCTGATGACTGTGAGAGCTGAGCCACCATTTCAGCCTGAAGTGTCTACCCACAAGATTTCTGTTGTATGAAAAACAAATACACTTCTAACTTATTTAAATTTCTGTTATTATTTTTATAGAGCTAAATATAACCTTCATTGACATGATCATTTCCAAAGACATGGGAAAAGGTGATAATAGGGCCCACCATCATTTTTTTGATACTCCAAGTGAGAACCTGAGAAAATGTATACTTTTATAAGATGTATTTTAAAGCCACACCTTGAGATTTTGAATTGCAAATATTGCAACATGTCAGCATCACTAAATGCACATGAGGTATGCCATTTTGGAACTCATCAGAGTAAGATGGAGAAGATAATTTGGGGCCACGTTGGTCTGTTTCAAACTTTTTATCAGCAGCATTTTTGGAAGAGACTCTAGCAGAATAGTAAGACATAGAATGTTTAAAGACTTCATTTGTAAATCTATGAATATAGAATTTTAAAGCAATAAGGTGCCTTAAAAATCACTTAGTTCATCTTTATTTTACAAGTTAAAAAAACTAAGGAATAGTTATTATAAGAAGAATTTTTACTACTTTCTCCCTGCTTTACTTTGAGCTCCTCCAAACTCACAAACAAACATAGAAGGAAATCTGCAAATTTAATTGATCAAGAGTCCAAGTCATTGACGTGGCCCTTTCTCTGACGCATGTTGCCACCATCCACTAATGGCCAAGGTCATTAGAGGTCACTGTGAACTATTCCACCGCCTGCCTCTTCTATATACCTTGGTAGGTAAATTATACAAGGCCTGGCCCAATGGGGAAGATCCAGAGACTATCTCTTCCTTCCTTCTTTCTGATGAGGCTATCTGTTAATGAATTTGGAACTACTCTCTACTTTTGGGTGGTGTGGCCTGAATGCACACCTGACTACTGGTGTGTAACAGCTTCCTCCACCACGGATCATCTTGAAGGCAGTAAGTTCCCAAAATTTCCACTTAGGAGTACAGCAATGTAGATGGTGCCCACTTAGGACCCCAGCTTAAATTTCATCTCCTAACCCAGCTTTTACCAGAAATATTGGGTGCAGACTTAGCACCTTGATTCTCATTTGGCAGCTGTCTTGAGTGTAGCTCCTAAGACAAGGGGGTTTATGGCCAGAGTGAAATAGGTGGAGCAGGAGTTGGGGTGGAGCAACAATTGCTAGCTGGCCAAGGTTTGGGCATTTCAGGGTCTCTAATCTCAGCATCATGAAACATTTTGAAAACTCTACTATTACCTCCAAAATTATTCTCAGTTCATTTGACTGCATGATATTTGATCATTTGAAGAGGTAAGCCTAAACATATAGTGACTGATACACAATCATCTGGTAAGCCTTGCATATTTTCCTCCTCCTTACTCTAACCATCCTTTCCCCAGTCAATGTAGTGGTGATTAAGAAAACCTAACCAGACTCAATGGCTCCCTTCATTATTCCTCTCCTTTCTTCCTAATCCCGTACTTGCTGTCTCCCATTCATGTTTCTCTCTTTGCCTCTTAGTTCTCCCCTGTTCATCCTGTAGGCTTACCAGTAGCACTCCAGGTAAAGTCTTCTGAGTTCATCATATTGCTGGACCTTGATAGACACTCATGAAGCTTCGGGACCAACTACCATGGTCTCTGCTCCTCCACCTTCCTTGTCCCTTCTTTTAATTAAGCAGCTAAACCTTGACTGCCACTTTGTCGCCATCCCATCACAATGAATCGGTTAGAGTTAAACTGTCACGGGGTTGCAAGAAGGCAGGTCAGGTTGTCATGCAAGTCCTCCTTACTCAAATCTTTCCTCCTGCAGGAGATATTTCGAAACAATCTACATCAAGTGTCAATGAACTTTGACTTGTGAAGAGCCACACAGTAAGAATTTCAAGGTTTTCATGTCATCCAGTCTCTGTCACAACTTCTTGACTCTAGCATTATGGCATGAGTGTTACATATGAGATGATGTGTATCAATAAGCATGGCTGTATTCCACTAAAACTTTATTATGGAATCTAAAATTCGAATTTCAAACAATTGCACACAATATTCTTTTTCTTTTTCTCACTTAAAGCCATTTAAAAGGTCAGGCGTGGTGGCTTGACATTACATGCCTGTAATCCCGGCATTTTGGGAGGCCAAGCCTGGTGGATCAAGAGGTCAGGAGTTTAAGACCAGCCTGCCCAGTATGGTGCAACCCCATCTCTACTAAAAATACAAAAATTAGCCAGGCATGGTGGCGCATGCCTGTAGTCTCAGCTACTCAGGAGGCTGAGGCAGTAGAATCGCCTGAACCCAGGAGGTGGAGGTTGCAGTGAGCTGAGATCGTGCCACTGCACTCCAGCCTGGGTGACACAGTGAGACTCCATCTCAAAAAAACAAAAAACAAACAAAAAAAAGTTTAAAATATTTTTTAAAAAACTCTTCTTAGCTTGCAAGATGTACATAAACAGGGCCAGATTTGGCCCACAGGCCATAGTTTGCTGACACCTCGTATATCCATTAGTAGTTTCTTTGAATGCATTTTTCTTTTGTGCCTATAAAACACACTTTAGATAGTCACCCATATTATCACCACCTTTTTACTCATACTACATTATGAAATAATTCAATTGCCTTATATGCCAATTCAAATCAGTTCTGAACAAAAGGGAGTATAAATAAAATAATATAGTTTCATTTCGTGAAGAAAAGTTACTAAATTTTGAGTTTCCCTCATGTAAATTTTGTGCACAGATATTCATCTTGGGGATTTCCATGAACTGAATTGAGGCATAAGTTGGTTGTAGCACACACTGGCTTGCTCCCTACAAATGCTAATCAAGGTGGTATCCCTTAGTTCCCTTTAAAATGCTATTTGATTTTTGACATGTCAAAATCTTTATGAGCTTCATTATATCTCTTCCTTCCCACCTTCTTCCTAGTAATAAAGCAATGTAAAGCAATTATCAGAGCTGTTTGGAGAAATGTCCTATGGAAACAGATTATACCATAGATCATTGGCATTCATTAGGAATGTTTCCCAAGGCCTTCAAATATCCCAAATACATAAATACCACTAGAGCATATACTTTCTCATAAAATGTAATAATATGTAGCTGAAAAACCTAAGTAATCCTTTACAAGTAATAAATATGGAACCAAACTCTTTCATAAGGCTATTTATTCCTTTCATGAGACTTACTATGACCATGAAAATCAGAAAACAGTCAAAAGTGAATGCTAATATTCTCGGAAGGTCCACTTCCTAGTTGGCAACTCAATTCTACACACTGGCCTGGCAGAAAACATTACTCAAGTTAATGCCCTAGCAAAATTATGAATTGGGTCATTTTATGAACCTTTGAGGACCATGGTGAAATTGCCAATGTTAAATCAATTAATGCTAAGATTCAGCTTTGTTTGAGTAGCCAGGGAAGAACCAATGCCTGCAATAGGTTAAGTTATAGACCAGTTGGAGTGATGTCTGATCCATATAAAGAAATGATCATTCAGAGTCATTCAAGGATGGATTGGGATGTCCCAGGAAGGTGTGAGCTCCTTCCCTGGGGACTGATACTTAAGGGAATGATGAAGGGAAGATCCAGGAGCCAGAGGGGTTGGGTTAGACTAAGAATTCCCCCAGATATCCTTATGACAGCAAAACCCCTTCATATAAAACCTTCTCAGTGAAATAGTAAGGATAGACCATGGTTTATAGAACAACGGAAGAAGTACACTATAAGAGTCATCCCAACTCTAGAATTTATTGACTGATCAATTACTTAGTTACAAATAAGAAAAATTATGGCAAAAGAAGAAACTAATGCTGAAGAGGGCTGAGATCCCCCTCATTTCCGCACTCATTTCCTGGCCTTGATGTACAGCACAGGCATTAAGGTCAGAGAATGGCTGTCAATGCTTGTCAAAACTGTGAAACAGGTGAAGTCTATGAATCTCAGAAATCAGCTCCTGGGGACTTCGTCTTTTATTTCCAAGAAAAATGTGACTTAAACTCAGCATCTTTCCCAATATCTGCAAGATTCTGGGAAGGTGGAAAACTGAGAGGTAGAAGTTGTTCCCAGATACCTCTAATGACAGGATATCAAGGAGGATATCAAGGAGAGCAAGGATATCAAGGAGAGCAAGCATCTCTGAGTAACCTGCTTCCTCTTCTGGGGAATGGGGTAGTACACTTTCCGTTGTATGCAGGACAGTTGTTAGACTGAAATATGATTTTGTTATTTTATTCGAAAATTATGATTTAAGGAAATGTATATAGGTGCCAAGTCAACAAGTGGTGTGATGATTAATTTTTTATGTCAACTTCACTAGACTATGGTACCCAGATACTTGGTCAAACATCAGTGTAGATGATGTGAAGATTTTTTTTATAAGATTAACATTTAAATGAGCAGACTTTGAGTCAAACCAATTACTCTCCATAATGTGAGTGGGCCTTGTCCAATCAGTTGAAGGCATTAAGATTAAAAAGACTGATATCTGCTTAAGAAGAAGAAAATCTGCCTCTACATTGCCTTTAAACTCAAGTTGTGACATCGGCTCTTCCCTGGGTCTCCAACCTGCCCTGTACATTTTGAACTTGCCGGCCCCAACAATCACATGAGCCAATTCCTCAATCCAAGTATCTCTCTCCGTGTGAACATTCTATTGTTCTATTTCTCTGGTGGACCTTGACTAATATACCACCACTCCCAGCTCTCTCTGAGTGCTTGATCTGAGCATTATCGTGTGTCTCTTGCATGTGCAACTTCTCTTCACACCACATTGACATACCAGACACTGCCACAGGCCATTGCTGCAATCACCTTATGGTCCAAAGTACCATCAACTAGTGCGTGCGTGTGTGTGTGTGTGTGTGTGTGAGGCATGATTTTCAGGTTTCAGTTAATGGGCCAGGGATGGGGGGAGAGTGAAATGGTACAGCAAATGTATATATATCAAAAATGGTATATATTATTTATATAATAATAATAATGATAAAAATATGCAAACAACACAAAATAACATTTAATAGTAGACATTAATATTCTTTAAAGTCTCTCAGTCATAATCATAACTAGGGATTTGTTCTATCTGCCCCTGCTTGTGTTATTTGGATATTCTCTCAATATAAGAAAATATGCTCACACCTGTAATTCCAGTACTTTGGGAGGTCAAGGCAGGTGGATCACCTGAGGTCAGGAGGTCAAGACCAGCCTGGCCAACATGGTGAAACCCCATCTCTACTAAAAATAGAAAAATTAGCTGGGTGTGGTGGTGTATGCCTATAATCCCAGCTACTGGGGAGACTAAGGCAGAAGAATCGCCTAAACTTTGGAGGCAGAGGTTGCAGTGAGCCGAGATCACACCACTGCACTCCAACCTGGGTGACAGAGCGAGACTCAGTCTCAAAAAACAAACAATCCAAAAATAGAAAACACACAGGTCATTACTGCTGTGCAATGACACTGAAGCTCAGTAATAGAAAAGCTTAGAGGGGGAACTAATCTACTTGGAAATTTTAAAACACTGCCTAAATAAGAAATAAAAAGAGAAATTACGAACTACAGTTGACCCTTGAACCACGTAAGTTTGAACTACACAGATTCATTTACATGCAGATTTTCTTCTGTCTCTGCCAGCCTTGAGACAGCAAGATCAATCCCTCCTCCTCCTCAGCCTACTCAACATGAGGACAAGGATGAAGAATTTTATGATGATCCACTTCCACTTAATAAATAGGAAATATATTTTCTTTATAGTTTTCTTAATAACATTTTCTTTTCTCTAGCTCACTTTATCTTAAGAATACAGTTTAGAATACAAATGACATACAAAATATGTGTTGATGACTATTTATGTCATTGCTAAGGCTTCCAGCCAACAGTAGGCTATTAGTTCTTTGGGGGAAGTAAAAAGTTATATGTGAATTTTCAACTGTGCAGGGGTCAGTTCCCCTAATCCTTGCATTGTTCAAAGATCAACTGTATTTAGAAAAACCTATGAGGAGCAGCCAAAGCAGCATTCACAGGAATATTTATAACCACATAATGAACTTTTCAGAAAACGTAATAAAAATGTATACACTGGCATTCAACTCAAGAAGCAAGAAAGTTAACAACAAAATAACATGTAAAAAGTGGAAGGAATCAATGGAAATGGAAGAGTCAAATGAGTACATTTAATTAACGAACACGTGATAAAAGCACAAGCAGTTTCTTTGAAAAGTCCAATAAAATAGAGCTGTTTCAGAAAAAAGAGAAAACATAAATAAGCAGGATAAGAATGGAAAAAATGCCTGAACTACTAGTAGGAAGAAATGCTTAAAATACAGGAAAATATTGGATACAAATGTATAGCAATAGATTTGACAATTTACATGAAATAAACCATTTTCTATGAAAGTATAAATTGTCAAAATTTACTCAAGAGACAAGGAAACCCAAGTACACCATTATTCATGGAAGAAATAATAAATTAGCCAAAAATATATATTTAAAACCAAACAAATAGTACTTACACACCAGAATCAGGCAGGTTCTACTAATCAATCTAGGAAAAGAAGTTTTTCTGTTAATGAAACTTTGTTAAAAATATACCAAAGGGGATAGAAAACTTCAAACAAGCACAAGATAAACTAATTCCATCTTTGAGATGCAAATATATATGCACAACATAGATGCAAAAAATATTTTAAAAATTAGCACATCCACTCTAGCATGTACTATGGCAGTGTTTTTCCCGCCTAACACATTTCTTTCTCACCACCAACCCCTAAACTTCTTTCTGTAATGCTGCTTTCTTTAAGGAATTGTTCTTCCCCTATTCTGGAAGAGCCCAAACTACTTCTGCTCAACCATGGAGTAGACATGTGACCTAAACCAGACGAATAAGATTCTCTCTGCCTGAAATTTAGTTCTTGAAAACATCATAAGGTGGTCACTTCTTCTCAAGCTTGGCGTTTGGCTGGTGGGGACCCACACAGGTTCAACACGCGTATCAAGAAGTATTATTTCTATTTGGGGCCCATCTACCCTGGCCACAGCATGATGTTCGTCCGCAACGATTGCAAGGTGTTCAGATTCTGTAAATCTAAACGGCATAAAAAAGTTAAAAAAGAAGCACAATCCTTGCAAAGTTAGGTGCACCAAGGCATTCCAGAAAGCAGCTGGTAAAGAGCTTACAGTGGATAATTCATTTGAATTTGAAAAACATAGAAATGAACCTATCAAATTCAGCGAGAGCTATGGAATAAAACCATTGATGCAATGAAGAGAGTTGAAGAGATCAAACAGAAACGCCAAGTTAAATTTATAATGAACAGATTGAAGAAAAATAAAGAGCTACAGAAAGTCTAGGATATCAAAGAAGTCAAGCAAAACATCTATCTTATCTGAGTCCTTCTTGCAGGCAAAGGGAAGCAGCTGGAAGAGAAAATAGTACAGCAGTTACAACCGGATGTGGACATGAAGATGCTTCTTAAACATCTCGGTAACCATTTCTTGATGTACTTTTGAAAATGTCCTTTGGAGACTTGGAATCTAACATCCATAAGATGTTTTGCATCTTACTATCTGATGTTTTGCAGATAGTAATGTAGAAAAGATATATTTTAATCACGTTTCATTTAAGTGACCTTATGTAAAAAATAAACCAATAATTTAGTAGTTCCAAGTCTCCAAAGGACATTGATTTACATAAGTACATCTATCAGTGAAGATTTCACATGAAAATTCTACTTATAACTATAGAAGTGAATTGTGGATGTTAAGTGGTTATGCCACATGGATAATGGTAGTAGGCAGCATTTGTATAATAACGAATGGCAAAAATTCATGGCCAGTGATGTATAAAATAAAATATTCTTTGCAGTAAAATATTCCCTTTATTAATGTTATAGAAGAGGGGATAAAACAAGGAACTAACAATTTGTATGACAGCGTCAAATATTATTGTGATTTTAGAATTTCCTGTTTTGGTTTATTTGCATCTTAGAAGAGCATAATGACATTGTTTGATGAAGCCTAATTATGCTGGACTGTTTTCACCTGGTTTAACCCTTCTGCTAGGTAGTTGTGGATGCTGGGGATGAGAACTGAATAATCTTTGCCTGGAATGGCATTACACTCTAGAATTTCCACTTCAGAGAATACTCGGTTCTAACCTGTGATTCCTGGTAGAACAAACTTTATTTTTCTAGCCTAGCAATGATCTAGAAGCAGATGAATCCCAGTGCCTTTTAAAAGTTTATTATGTGGTTTTCTTTTAAAAAGCTCCTAATTGTTTTTGGAAAGTAGAATTTATGGGTACAACATTCTGTTCATTATTTGGACATAAAGTAAAACCATTTTAAAAGTAAAAAAAAAAAAAAAGAAGAAGAAAACATCATAAGGTAATAAAGGTAATTGGGGGTAGATGATATATGATGGTGTCGTAGGAGCAATGCGATCTGCTAGTTTCTGCTGCTCGGCTCCTTCAAGCAGTCTTGGTTCTCCTTGAGCTTCCATTTGTTCAGCTCTTTGTTTCTTCAAAATATCCCCACTATATTTTCAACACACTCCTCTTTTATTGCTATTAAATGCCTATTAGTCATTGTTTGCCACCAGAGAAATTCAATTCAAATGATTAGAATAGCTAGAAATAGCGATTTATTTACCTGAGCAGAATAGTGTTTTACTTACCTGGGTATATTAACCTGGTAGAAAAATTATGCAATACCAATAGAAGTAAAAAAAAAAAGCACTAACGTTTAATGCTTAATCTTTAAAAAAGAAAACTCTTAGTAAACTAAAAATAGAAGGCATTTTCCTTAACTTAAGGATAATTGCCAGAAAACATCATAACTTGGTGGTGACATTTAAAGTAACTTCATGAAAGTCAGGATAAGGCAGCTACCTCTATCAGTCCTACTATTCAACATTGTCCTAGAGGCCCCGGCCAGAGCCTCTAGGTGCCACTGAGATAAGAAAAATCAAGACAGAAACAAAATTATCTGCAATTATTTTAATAACCTTGTAACTAAAGTAATGTCTTCAGAATCATTTAATACATGATCTTTACCCTAATTGTTGAGGGGCAGATAGGGATAGAGATTATAATTTGATTTCACAAAAAGAAAAAATGCAGTAATATTTTATTTGCAAATAAGATTAATTTTGGAGGGGAGCAGAAAAGATACCAAAGTCTTTCTATGACTGCAAAGTCATGATGGAAAAAAAATGGTGAAAGGTAGGTTTCAAAGGAATTTTTTCTTTTTCGGGGGCTTCAGAAGAAAGGGATGCAAGAAAGCGAAGCTGGCAAATGTGGTCCCAATTTTCCCTTTTAAGCAAGAAAAGAGACAGATATATAAGATAAATGAGGATAAAATTGAGGACAGAGAGGTCTTATGTCTCCTGTTTCCCATCTGGGGCTCTAGGCGGAATCCAAGTCATAGGTTACCAGTATGAGGCCATTCTCACATTGCTATAAAGAAATGCCTGAGACTGGGTAATTTATAAAGAAGAGAGGTTTAATTGGCTCATGGTTCTACAGGCTTTATAGAAAGCCTGGAGCCACCGTCTGTTCAGCTTCTGGGGAGGCTTCAGGAAACCTACAATCATGGCAGAAGGTGAAGGGGGTGCAGGCATGTTATATGGCTAAAGCAGGAGCAAGAGAAAGGAGAAGGGGAGGCGCCACACACTTTTAAACAACCAGATCTCGCGAGAACTCGCTGTCATGAGGCTAGTACCAAGAGGATGGTACTAAACCATTCAAGAGAAATCTGCTCCCATGATCGAATCACTTCCCACCAGACCCCGCCTCCAATATTGGGGATTATAATTGAACATGAGATATAAATAAGGACACAGATCCAAACCATATCATTACCCAAAACCATAACGGATTAAAACACATTAAAGTGAATTGGAGATACATGCAGAGTGAGGCATTGACAGTTAGTTGTCACAGGCCACCATCAACTCCTATCCTGTAGGACACTGGATTCAGAGGCTGGGAACCTGAGACCTGAGAGCAGAGGCTGGGAGGGACTATCAAGCCAGAGGGTCAGGCAGAGAATGAGCCTGAGACTCAGGGGTGCAGCCAGCAAGAACTGAGGGAATTGCACGTTGAGAGGTCAGGGGCAGAGGGACTGGGGCCTGTGGGGAGGGGTGAGTATGACCACTGCATCCAGAAGCATTAATAAAGTGAAAAAAAAAAAATTAGCTGTAAATTCAGCATCCAGAAACTACAGTACTGAAATCCATCAGAGTAAAGATGTCACCACAGAGAAGACAGAATAAGAGCATTACACCCATCTAAATCCTCCTTCTCATCACCACCACTAAGACAGGGCAATTTTCCTCATATACCCTGACCCTATCTTGGTGAAATTAAAAGGGAACCGGCCAGCTCTCCAAAACAACTGTGCTTTTATTTTTTGTTTCTTTCCCTGGAGAGACTGAGAACACACTAAAGAGACTACTTCAATTGTTAGACTGGAATAAATGACACTGACTGTTTAGTTCTTGTTGTTGTTTGTTTGTTTGTTTTTGAGACACAGTCTTACTCTGTTGCCCAGGCTGGAGTGCAATGGCACGAGCTCGGCTCACTGCAACCTCCACCTCCCGGGTTCAAGCGATTCTCCTGCCTCAGCCTCCCAAGTAGCTGGGATTACAGGAGCCAGCCAGCACGCCTGGCTAATTTTTGTATTTTTAGTAGAGAGAGATGGGGTTTCACCACATTTGCCAGGCTGGTCTCGCACTCCTGACCTCAAGTGATCCACCCACGTAGGCCCCTCAAAGTGCTGGAATTTCAGGTGTGAGTCACCGTGCATGGCTGACACTGACTGTTTAATGTTAACTTTTAAATGTTTTTGCTGCTAACTAGCAAGCCAGAAAACCAGATCAATTCTATACACAATAAATAAATTACACTTCCTATCAAAATAAGTGGCAAGATAATATAAATGTTATAAACCTGGGTCAGTCTACCAAAGAACTACAAGATGATCAACTGGAAAATTGTCTTAGAACAAAGAAGAGAATCAAGTAAGGTGGTCAGATAGGTCTACATGTAAAAATCAGAAGTTTTACAACGTATTAGAAATAACCAATTAGAAATATAATTTTTTTAAAAAGATCCCATTCATAATATTCTCTCTTTATGAGATGTGCCAGATCGTATTTAAAAAACTATAAAGTATTACTTTAGAGTGTGAGCGAAAACCTAAATAAATGAGACATTGCATGATCTTGGGTGTGAAGATTTTATTTTTAATGTCAAATTTCCAAAAGGATTTTTCACTTGAAATTGACAAAATGAGCCTAAAGCTTGTTTGGAAGATTAGTCAATAAAATGCACTTCTTCTCCAGAGTAATGACTAGGAATTTCTACTACCACAGGGAAAGGAGCTACGTATGCCCTCCCATCCCAGTTGGCTTTCCAGCCCACCTGTCTCGCCCGCCCTCTGGACTCAGCACCTGTCCCTCAGTCCTGCCAAGTCAAGCAGATAACAGTGACCTTGGGCAAGGTTAAACTAATAAACCTCGCTGAGCCTCAATTTCCTCATTTGCAAGATAAGGTCACCCAGGTTGCTGGACTAATAATTGAATGAAATAGAATTCCATAATTTCAATGTCTGGTGAGGTCTCTGGCAAATACCGTGTGCTAAATCAATAGATATAACAGTTGTAATTATTGCTATTACTCCCATTATTACCACTATTATTTGGTCAATATTGTTAGGTCTTGCAATAAAAAAGGATTTACTAAACATAAGATTAAAAATAGAGCTTGTAAAAGACAAGAGTTGTAGATTTAATTATAAAAATTTAAACTTCCTATACAGCAAAGAGCATCTTAAACAAGGTTAATTCACAGAAAAAAATCTGTGACACATACAAAACATGAAGTCTACTATCTTAGACATATATTTTTAAAGTCATACAAATTAATAGAAAAAAGGTAAAATGTAAAGAGAAAAATGGACAAAAGATCTAAAATGGCAGCCGAGTGTGGTGGCTCACACCTGTAATCACAGCACTTTGGGAGGCCAACGTGAAGAGATTACTTGAGATCAGGAGTTCAAGACCACCCTGGCCAGCATGATGAAACCCCATCTCTACTAAAAGTACAAGAATCAGCTGGGCATGGTGGTGGTGCATGCCTGTAATTCCAGCTACTCAGGAGGCCGAGGCAGGAGAATCGCTTGAACCCCAGAGATGGAGGCTGCAGTAAGCTGAGATCATGCCCCTGCACTCCAGCCTGGGTGACAGAGCAAGACTCCATCTCAAAAAAAAGAAAAAAGAAAAATCTAAAATGGCAATTCACAAAAAAAGAAAAGAAAAGAAAAAGGCCAAAAGCCAATGAAGATAGCTTTAGTCTCAATAAGACTCAAAGTACAAATAAAAATGATAATCATGTTCACATACATTTGGCAAACATTATAAAAAAGTTAAACTGGGAATATATCCAATTTGCTTTGGGTAGAATATATTTATGTTCTTTGCAATCACTTTCTGGTATAGGTAAATTTTCCTGCTAAACCTTTTCTGGTGTGGTTCATTCCCTGGGATACAACTAAGGCCTCTGGGGCAACTCACCCATATCTTGACATAGATACTTTGATACCTGGTCAGTTGAGTGTCACCAAATTCAGATCATTTAAGAAGTCATTGAAAAAGAAAACGGAAAGTCTCTGAAATCTTACTGTCATATATGAAAAAAATTCTATATAATTCTAAAAAACATTTTAATAATTCTAAAAAATTTGCAAAACATTGCCAAGAATGAGCTGTGAATCTGAAAGAACATTTTCTAAACTATTAATACAACTTTAAAACTTTAAAATTAGACTTGCCACAGGAAAGACTAGACTATCTTTCTATTCTCTCTGTAAAAATACTAGAAAATTGCCCTACAAAGAGGTAATCACAGAGAATACAGATTAAAAATACGCAAAAGAAATATCATAGGTGTATCAGGCATTAGATAGTCATGTCGCTGAATATTTGAATATCATCTCTGAATACTAGGACAGGAAAATGTGGAGTGGGGAATTCAAATAGCGCTGCTTTGGGCAAGGAGGTTCGGTCCTCTTTTTCCAAACCTGACTCATTTTTCCACCTACATTTTGAGTGCTAGCATTTAGACTGCCATGACTAGCAAATGGTTCCATGATAAAGGAGCCAAGAACCCAGGTTCTTTGTCTTGGTATCACATCAGAGGGGCAAGAGGGAACCTCAGACCTCATTGGCCTAAAAGAACACCAAGAACACAGGGTCCGCTACCGAAGCAGGTGAAGAGTGTACATTTCCTGTGAATGTCACCTTGGCATTGGGCCCTTTGAATTCAGGAATCCAATCATATTGATGCTCAGTACATCCTAACGTATTTAGTAGTCCTGAAGGCCATTCTTCTAGAAAAAGAAATAGAAATTGAGCTGCTAGCCATAAAAAAGGATGAGTTTATGTCCTTTGTAGGGACATGGATGCAGCTGGAAACCAGCATTCTCAGCAAACTATCGCCAAGAACAGAAAACCAAACACCACATGTTCTCACTCCTAGGTGGGAATTGAAAAATGAGATCACTTGGACACAGGAAGGGGAACATCACACACCGGGGCTTATTGTGCGGAGGGGACCGGGGGAGGGATAGCATTAGGAGATATACCTAATGTAAATGACTAGTTAATGGGTGCAGCACACCAACATGGCACATGTATACATATGTAACAAACCTGCACGTTGTGCACATGTACCCTAGAACTTAAAAGTATAATAATAAAAAAAAGAAAGAAAAAAGAAATTGAGCTGCTAATTTCAGTTTAGCCTAGTCTTTGGCCAGGAAGTTCAGCCAAATCACTTTGGGAGCCATGACAGTTTGTCACTTGAGATGCAGGACATCAAAGAGAGCTCACTTACAACACATCAGAGTGAAAATGCTATTTGCTGCCCAACTGCCAGCAGAGGAGGTGTATTCGAGACTTTAACAGGATGGGAAGAGAAGCTTGCCACACACAATTTATCTTTGCCGATTGTCTTCACTGTTTTATTCCACAGCTAAGAGACGAGTACCCAACCTCTTCAAACCCATTGTAGCTCAATAAATAACATATAAACCAGCAAGGCAGACAGTCCATTTCATTTCCAGATTATCTGAGGATGCATATATTTTTATATGTGGGATGAATACAGGAGGATATGATGTTTTAGAACTTTTTATTTTGAAATAATTATACACCTATAGGAAGTTGCAAAAATAGTACATGGAGTCTCATGCCTTCTTCATCCAACTTTCCCTAATAGTGACATTGCAAATAACCGTAGTATAATTAGGATTGCCAGATAAAATATAAGATATACAGTTAAATCTGAATTTCAGATAACAAATAACTATTTAGTAGAAATGTGTCCTGATATTACTTGTTGTTGTATTTAAAGCTAAATTTAACTAGGTGTGCTGTATTTTTATTTGCTGAACCTGGCAACCCTAAGATAATGTAAAAACCAGGAAACTGATGTTGGTACAGTATTGATAACAAGACTACAGATCTCATTCAGTTTTCGTCATTTTTACATTCGTTCATTTATATAGTTATATATAGTTGTGCAATTTTTTTAAATTTCGAAAACAAAAAGTCTGAGAACTTTGCAATGCAGAGCCCACCATAGCCACACCTAATCACTGCTCGATCTGCCATGGAATTGATAATTCACTCAAACCTGGCCAAAGTTATAGGCTATGAACAGCAGAACTGGTGGAAACCCACAGATTTGGGGTTTGCTCTAGCCTAAAGATCTCAATTAGCTTTCCACAGCCTGAGGAAGGTCATCCACTTGAATGTCCTTTGTTTTTATTGTCCCTAGACTATAATTTCCTGTGTGAACAGCCACTTTCATGCTTTGTAACAAGAGGATGAGTCCAATTCCTTTGCTTGGGCTGCAATTTATAATTTGCAATCCACAATTCGATATGCAATCTCTTCGCTTTCTTTATGAGCAGTGGTGCTAAAAATAAGAAAACAAAGTCCCGTGGAGAAAACAAATCCAACCTCACCCTGTCTCAGCCATGCTAACCATGCGGCTTTCGTCAAGGACCCATGGTCGGAGGCACCACGGGCATCTGCTCTCAGAATCACCAGACGAAGCAAGGAAAGGATTTGCTCCATTGTGAGACACATCCCCCCAGCCCCATGACCTCTGCCAGGCTATTTCAGCCACCTTGGCCTCTCAGAAAGAGCATACTTTAAACGCAAGGGGTGTTGCTTGCCTCTTGAAGAGTTAAAGAAAGAAGATTTTTATTAAAGATATGCAACACTGACTGGGTACGGTGGCTCACGCCTATAATCCCAGCACTTTGGGAGGCAGAGGTGGGCAGATCACCTGAGGTCAGGAGTTTGAGACCAGCTCGACCAACACAGAGAAATCCCATCTCTACTAAAAATACAAAATTAGCTGGGTGTGGTGGCGCATACCTGTAATCCCAGCTACTCGGGAGGCTGGGGCAGGAGAATCGTTTGAACCCAGAGGCGGAGGTTGCAGTAAGCCGAGATCGCACCATTGCACTCCAGCCTGGGCACCAAGAGTGAAACTCCGTCTCAAAAAAAAAAATATATATATATATATATATATACACATATATATATATACACACACACACACACAACACCAAAATAGTATCCTGCGACACAAGAGAATAAATCTGCAGGCACGTTGATTCATCTGTGGCTAGGGAGACCAGAGAGATCATTGACCTGTACCTAGATTCTTCTCCTATGTGGAGAAGATTCCTTAGAGTTATTCCCCAGACAGCTACAAACCAATGACCAACTTTTCCTAGGTTCCCATTGAAAAGGGAGGGAAATGAGAATTCAGTGACATATTTTTCATAGTTAACTATTTCAATTTAAAGGAGTGACTTTTATTCTACATTATGTTCATTCTGTTTTTTAGTAACAAAATGTCCTGTCTGTTATGAAATGACAGCAACAGTAAGGTTTTCTGTCCTTTGTTGTTCTTCTTTGGCAAATAAAATGTTAATGTATCTGTCATTTATAGCCACAATAGTTCTATGAGACACACAGCCTCCAAAGCTCAGTGGCATATAAAAATAACCATGTGTTTCTTGGGCACATCTAGGATTGGCTGGGACACCCCTTTACCACGTGCGTCTCAATATCCTGGGTCCACTGAGCTATCTGTGCATCCTCTCCCCATGACAGTGGCAGAGAGAGAAAGAGTCAGCCTAAATATTCCATTGATCAAAGCCAACGACATGGTTGAGCCCAAAGCCAAGGGATGGAGAAATACACACTCCACCCTTTATGGGGCTAAGATTGTGAACATATGGCAACGCTACAGGGGTGGGGAATGTTGTTGTGACTAATAGTCCAGTCTATCACATGTCAGTAATTATATCAGCTCCCATTTTCTCTTGGTATTTGTGGATCCAGAGAAAGACAGTCGTTTCAGCATCACAGCTTCATAGGATATCTTTGGCCAGGGGAATAAAAACCTAACCTAATAAACAGTGGTTTAGAAAAACCAGAAATAGGAGCCATGAGATTGGAATGTATCATCATCAATACTATGGGTCCTCATTAGGCAGTGACTGTCCCAGCTGTGAGTGTTCTGTGCTTGCATCTCTCCTTTTGCAAAATATGATCATCTGGGGGCAATCTACAATGACTGTACTGCATCTGTCACATTTTTAAGGCATCTTTGATATAGTGGTTAGGTGTTTCGTTTTGTTGGAACCATAGGAATCAAATTTACTATCCAGAATTCTGTGTAAGATCATAGATCATAGATTAATTCACCTGCCCAGCCTTCTCTGCACACCTGCAATGGATCTCATTTCCATCCAAGGACTTCAATATTATTAGTTCATTATTAATTCATCATCCAAATTGCCACTTTATGACAGATTATACTCCAACTTTTTTTTTCTTTTTTGAGATGGAGTCTCTGTCACCCAGGCTGGAGTGCAGTGGCATGATCTCAGCTCACTGCAACCTCCACCTCCCGGGTTCAAGTGATTCTTCTGCCTCACCCTCCCAAGTAGCTGGGACTGCAGACACGCACTACCATGCCTGGCTAATTTTTGTATTCGTTAGTAGAGACAGGGTTTCACCATATTGGCCAGGCTGGTCTCGAACTCCTGACATCGTGATCCACACGCCTCGGCCTCCCAGAGTGCTGGGATTACAGGTGTAAGCCACTGCACCCGGCTGATACTCCAACTGGTTTCTGAGCTTGCTCAGGTTCAGTTTTGCCAATGAAGTGCTCAGTGCCTTGTTTATGTTTTTAAATTTTTTAATTAAAAAAATACCCTGGAAATCATCATCATGGCCTTGAGTCAAAAATTTTAATAAACAAACATTGACAATTCCAACCGACAGTGAAAACATCTTGAAAATTATCTGCTCACTTATACTATCATCCCAGCAGAACGAGGGTATCTGTAATAGTCAACAAAGACAAATGACTTACACTCTGTTCCGGGTCCTGTCTCTGACTCGTGGTGCTAGAGTGGGCGTGTTGCTTAATTTCGATGTCTCTCTGGTTCTACATTTACGAACTGGGGGTGGGGATGGGGTGGAAATCTGTGTTTGCACATGTTTTGAAGCTCTTTGGAAGAAAAATGATACAAACCTGGAAAGCATCGTATAGTCCTAGGAAGAACGTTGCTGAAGTCTTAGCACAAAGCCAGAGGAGAACAGCTGCCTCTCAGCAGAGATCTAAATATCTTGTTTCTCCTTTCTCAAAAGAAAGCACTGAACATACAGCCACCTGTTTCCTGGCCAGGATGCTGGGTGCAATTGCACACAAGAGAGACAAAGCCCTTTTGTTTTCTAACCAGCTGCATTTGCCGGCAGGTCTGTTGGAGTTCTGCACAACAGCATGTCACACAGCGTGGCGCTGCGTGGCTGGACTCCCTGGTTTCTCTATTTTAGAACATCCAGGGGTTTGTGTCCTCTTTAAGAAAAGGTCATTTGGACATAATAACATTTGCCACCTTCACCAAGGCTCAATTCAAAGAGGAGTTGCCTCAGTTTGCATCAAACAAAAAAGACCTTTGAGGGACTGGGAAAGAGATGGAGAGAAGAGGCAGAGTGGAAGGGAGTGGGGAGCCCTATCATGGTAAGTTTCTGGGCACTAGGGGTTTTGTTCTGTTTTTCTTCATCAACAGGTGAATTTAGTTCCTCTTATCAGGTGGAACATCATGTAAACATCAAGTCGCTCAGGGTGCTCAGCTGAAGAGGCTGGTGGTACTCCATGCCAGATGCCTAGTCTTCGAGGAGAGAAGAAATGGCACCTTCTCCCAAGAAAGAGGAACAGGAGGGAGTAGAAAGTCTCCAGCCGCACAAAAGACAGAAAAGAAGCAGCAGCAAGTGCATCACAATTCTGGAATCCGGGAAATAGACAAGGGAATGGTAAATGCCTTTCTCATGGTCATGTGATGAAGCTGAATCCCAGCCAGCAGAGGTCCGAGCCAGGAAGCCACAGGACTGATGTCACGTGGGCTCTGGAGTCTCGGGAATCAGAGGCTCGGAGTATGCCTAGAAGTCTTTGCCTAAAAAAGACTGGGCACATGTGTTTCAGCAAAAATCTAGAACCACAGATATTTCACTCAAGCCCCGTTAGCCAAACTACTGCCCCTATCTGAACTCAGACAGAAGACTGGATGTTATTCTCCCATAGTATCAAACAGAGTCTCTTGGATTAGAAACACCCAGGCATGGTGTAAGCCAGGGCTATACCAATGAACACAGGTGGTTCAAGCAAACAATCTGTATATCCTACTTTGAAAATCTCCCTCAACACGATCCCTTACCCCAAGGCTTTCCTCACCCTTTCTAACAGCATGGAGCTAAATGGGTATCTTTCAGACGAGATATTAGAAGAGTCTTCTCTTAAATGAAAAAATTAAGATACTGAGATTGAGAGTTCCCTAAGGAAACAGACTCCCCACCTCCCAGCCCATGCTACAATGTGCCTGCAAATGGGCAAACCACCCCACCTGGATCAGCTTTTTAGTGTGACCATTTTAAAACATACGAACGCACAGGGAGGCTCGCCAGATGCTGAAGTATAATCTGTAATAAGAAAATAGCAGGAGTCAAAACATACCAAGAGTAAAAAGGAAATTTGGAGAACACAAATACTCAGGGAAAAAAAAAAAAAAAACCAACCTTGCAAGCAATTGTTTTTCCATAAACCACTAGGGAAAAGGTAGATTGTTTGGTAGACTGTATTGGAAAAACTGGTTTACCATTTTGAGAATTTGAAGTTGGATCACTGCCTAATGCTACAAATAAGGGGAGACGCTAGAAGAATTAAAGGCCTAAAATTGAAAAGTAAAGCTATAATGTTGATATAATAAAATATGAAAGACCACCCCCATGACTTAGGAGCAGGGAGAAACTTATTTAAACAAAATTCAGAAACCACACCTTGAACAAAATATGAAATAAATTGATAACATCCCAAATAAGAATTTCTGTTTAATGGAGGATGCTAAGGACGGTGGCCGTGGGAGAAGGTATTTTCAATTTCTAAACCCAGTAATGGTGTCTAGAATAGAAAGGGAACTCCTTCAAATGAGCAAGAAGAGAACAGAAACAAACCCCTACACCCTCTCTCCTACTCAGTGATGTTTCTGTAGCAAGAAAACACTTTCCTTCCTGTGCCATCAATGTCACCTTCACTACCGGGTCATTCCCATCCGCAGATGCACATCCTCTCATTTGTTCCGATTTTAAAATACCCTTTCTCGACCCCACTTCAACTCAATATTTCTACTTCCCTGCCAGGTGCGGTGGCTCATGCCTGTAATCCCAGCACTTTGGGAGGCCGAGGCGGGCAGATCACAAGGTCAGGAGTTCGAGACCAGCCTGGCCAATATGATGAAACGCCGTCTCTACTAAAAATACAAAAATTAGCCAGGTGTGGTGATGGACATCTGTAATCCCAGCTACTCAGGAGGCTGAGGCAGGAGAATCACTTGAACTTGGGAGACAGAGGCTGTAGTGAGCCAAAGTTGCACCACTGTACACCAGCCTGGGCAACACAGTGAGACTCCATCTTAAAAAAAAAATCTACTTTCTTTCACAGAAACACCCCTCAAAATAGCTGTCCACACTCCATGTTTTTAACTGCTCTCATTCCCTTCTTAAATTCTTACCATGTAACATTTGATTAATGCAAGAGGATATCTGTGAACGATGAAGCATAATAATAAAATGAACACCAATGAAGCTTCTACTCCACTTAAAACTTGGAACATCACCAATTTCACTGCATTAACCTGTGTGTTCCTTCTCTACCCCATCACTCTGTCTTTTCTTCTCAAAGTGATAAAGCCACTACCTTATATTTTGTGTTTATCATTCCCTGCCATTTTATCCCACCTATCTGTATTCCTAAACAATACACATTAAAACTGAGGGGGCTCAGGTTTTGTTAGTTTTTCCTCCATGCTTTGAAGTCATTTTGTATTCAACATGTCCAGAAACTCCTAACCTTTTCCTTCACACTTCCCCCAGCCTCCTCAATCTTGCAACGTCATCCTTCTAGCTGCTCACAGAATTACTTTTTTCACTTATGACTCCTCTATCTTGTCAAACATATCCATATCAGTAAGTCCTGTGGGTCCTCCCTTCAAAAGATACGCGGGATCCAACCACGCTTCACTGCCACTGCTGTCGCCCGGGTTCAAGCCACCATCATCTCTCATCTGGATTACTGAAAATTCCACTGATCCGCACGCCTGCTTCACCCTTGCCCTCGCCCCTGCCTTCACCTATAGTTTACTCTCCACATAGCAACCAGAGTGATTATCTGGAACTCCACGTCAGAGCACCTTAACCCTTCAACTCAGCACTCTGCAGCGGCTTCCGTCTTAGGCAGAGTGGGAAACTACAAGGCCCTATGTCGCACCCTGGACCGTTCTTACATCCCGCACACAACTCTCCTGCTGTTTCCCGAGGGTCGCTCTCTCTAACCATCTGGTTCCTTGAACAAGCCAGTGCACTCCTGTCTCCGGGCCTTTCTTTGTACTTGCTGTGTTTTGTCTTACTTAGGAGGCCTTTTTCCTTGCACGTGCCCTCTTCCTCGACGGCTGGCTCTCTCTCTCACCTTCTCTTCTTAAATATTATCTTATCAGGGAGACCTCCTCCACTGCTGTTTAAAATAGTGCTTTTATGCCCACCAGCACACTGTATCCCATTCTCCAGCTTTATTCTTCTCCATAAACACTTTTCACATTCTGGCACACTGTAACTTTTGCTTGTTTCTTTATTGCCTAGCTTCTCACTAAAATATAAGCTCCTTGAAGGCAAAGGTTTTTGTCTATATTGTTTAGTGCTCTATCCCCAGCAATGCCTAGAAAATACTAGGTTCAACAAACATTTATTGAAGGAATGAATGGATGTAAATAATCTCCTCCCTTCCCTCACTTTTGCCAGCTACCATTATCCCATCCCCAACTGCATAACATAGCTCCTCTTACCTATCCCTAAACAAACTCCAGCTCAAGTCAAAAGTATGCCCATGACAGAGCCCCAGTGACTATTAGTGGTAATTACAGGCTTTCTCTCTCTCTGCCTTTCCCCAGAGCCACAGGAGTTGTGCTCCAAATTTTTGCCTCTTTCTCCCTAACATCCCTGAAGGCCGTATCGTAGCTTTAGAATGTGTTCTTGCACACTGAAGGTAAAACGCTATTTCTCCAAAAGTCATTACCTATTTGTCTTCGATCACTGACATAAGGCCATTGTTGGTTATAAGGATATTAAAGCCTGAAGCCTAAAGGCCTGTGGGTGAAACATTCAATTTGTCAGTTTTATTTTGTTATTTTAAGAGTCTGTGTGACAGACGTATTTGGGCTTAACAGTGCACTTAGGAAAATAAAAAGCAAAAGGCCAGATTCCATTTACTCTCTATCCTTCCTCTTTCTTGGAAAAACCTCACATTAAATCAGAAAAACCTAAATTACATGAAGTTTACAAAATTAATTGCCTCATGAATAAATGGATTTATTATTTAAGATGCTGAGGAGCACAGTTCATTATTCAGTATCCTTGGAACAAAATATTTGAAATGTGGGATGAAAAATTTTCAAGCTGCTTCATTAAAATGAGGCAGACCAAAAAGGACATTCACATATTAACATAAAACATTCATCAGGAGATCAGCCGGCAACGTGATGAAGAGAAGGGGCTACATTTTTTAATTGCTAATCATTGCCATTAAATGTGCAGCTTGTGGCCATTTTTACCGTACTGTACTGTGGAACTCACCTCAGATCATGAAGCCTGTATTTAAAGATTTTTATAAACTATGCACTAGAAAGAACTAGAACCTTTTAGAAGTTCTCTCAATGGTGAGGAAGATATGCATGACCAAATATCGTAAAAACCAATTAGTTTCATTACCTGTTTGGTTCAAGAATTGGAGTTCAATATTTCTGTAACCCACAAGCTTCTCACAAATACAGCAACCGAGAAACACTGTTTTCAATTTTTAACAGTCTTGCCCAATTAATATTTCCTGACTTATCTCTGAACTCCCCTCATCTCCTCTCCCTAAGCCTGTTTACGATGCACTCTTTTATCAAGGTCAGATTCCATAGGCAAGTCATTGCCTTCATCATTTGTCTCATAACATTTTCAATAAATGTTAGACCCTTAGTGTCTTCAAGACAATGTGAGATGTGTGTGTGTGTGTGTGTGTGTGTGTGTATATATATATATATATATATAAAGTTTACTTTAGAGAAAAATAGCAGGGGTTCCACATCTCACTGGTTTTAGAACTAAGTATCATGAAGGGAAAAAGGCTTAAAATAATAGGATTTCCAATCTGGAAGGAACATTTTGATTTTTCCAGCTAACCCATTCCTTTGATAAATAAACTCAGAGAGGTAAAGTGACTTGGTGTCAAACAGTCAGTTCATTGCTGTGCTAGAGTTGGAGCTGAGGTATTTGACTTCCAGTCCTTGGTTTTTATCATCATTTTTTGAAGTGGTGATCTGCATAATTTACCAAGGTCTTCCTTATCCCTGCATTCAGTCAGGCATCAAATCTTCAATGTATTTATTTTCTGGTCTTTCTTCCCCAGTGCTGGTGCCACTGCCTGCTCCAGCCTGACTGCCCCCTCCTGGATGCTTCAGGGTTCCTCTGCCCAGCTGTCCTGCCACAGACCCCCTCATACCAGCTGCTTCTCCAGGAAGCTGCGAAATTACTCCAGCTAAAAGAACAACTCAGACCATAACTACTTAAAAACTTCATTTGGCTTCCTATTGTCTCTAAAATCAAGTCCAAGCTCTTTGCCCTCTTGTACAATGTTTTTTGCAGTTGTCTGGATCTCCAGCTCCCCGCATGCCATCCCCATGAACTCTACTTCAGTCTTAGGGAGTATTTCATGTTCCTTTCCCCTGCCCACCATGGTTTTTGACATTCCTTATTGAATTAGCCCGTTCTCACACTGCTATGAAGAAATACCTGAGGCTGGGTAATTTATAAAGAAAAGAGGTTTCACTGACTCACATTCCACATGGCTGTGAAGACCTCAGGAAACTTATAAACATGACAGAAGGCACCTCTTCACAGGGCAGCAGGAAAGAGAATGAGTACAAGCAGGGGAGATGCCAGACGATTATAAAACCATCAGAACTCATGAGAATTCACTCACTATCACAATAACAGCATGAGAGAAACCGCCATGATTCAATTACCTCCCACCAGGTCCTCCCACGACAGGTGGGGATTATGGGAATTACAACTCAAGATGAGATTTGGGTGGGGACACAGCCAAACCATATCACTTATCCATCTGGAAATACATCCTGTTTGTTTGATTACTGGGAAATCCCTAGTCATCCTTAAACAGTAATTCACTTCCTCTTAGCTTTTGTAACACTTTGGGAAAGTGTCAAGCCCACCTTGGTTCCTTCGGTAATCTCTGCTGGTCCCCAGCCCCTCTCTCTAGCGTAGCTTGCTGGACCACACTTAACTTGCCCTGCCCACTGTGTTAGCGTTAGCTCAGACCTGGCTCCACCTCCTAGAGCGATTTTGCCTGTCCAAGACTCAGAATGTTTGGTTTGATTCTCACGGCAGTCTTTTTTCCTAACATTTGGTCTCTATAATGAATCATGAGTTATGACCTCACTTGTTCTCCACCCAAGACCCTTACCATTTATTTGCACCCAACAATGACTTCTTACATTAGGAATCTGCCCCCAAAGGCAGCTCACAGCAGGCAGGACCCATTGACCCAGGAAGATAGACAGTAAAAAGATGTATGTAGAACTTCTCATTCTGTAATGATGCAAAGTGCTTGCATGTTTGTTTACTTCTTTAGACAGTGAATTACTTAAAGTCAGAGACTATATCTTCTTAATCTTTAAATGACAATGTCTAAAACAGTGCCTGACATAGAGTGGATATTCAATAAATATATGAATGGGTGCAACTGATAATGATAACACTAGAGCCCAGTGAAGTGAACAGAAAGTTAGATGGGAAGTCATTACATTCTTGGACCAAAGAAGTTCAGTCTGAAGAATACATGGTGTAATATTATGATTTAGATGACAGAAATCAGATTCAGATAATAATTTATTTTATTATAATAAAATGCAATACAGTTGACCCTGAACAAGAGGTTAGGGACACCCACTGCCTGTGCAGTTGAAAATCCATGGATAACTTTTGACTCCCCAAAAACTTAGCTACTGATCACCTACTGTTGACTAGAAGCCTTACTCATGACATAGTCAACTAATACACATTTTATATTTATGTGTATTGTATACTGTACTCTAACAAAAAGTAAGCTGAAGAAAAGAATATGTTATTAAGAAAATCAGAGGGAAGAGAAAATATATTTACTAGTCATTAAGAAGAAGTGGATCATCATAAAGGTCTTCAGCTTCATCATCTTCACATTCAGTAGGCTAAGGAGGAAGAAGTGTGATTGGTCTTGCTGTCTGAGGGGTGGCAGAGGCAGAACAAAATCTATGTGCTAGTGGACCCACACAGTTCTAACCCACGTTGTTCAAGGATCCACTGTATTTACAAGAATAGACCATTGAGTTGCAAGCTCATTTCATCTGTCTGAATCAGCTAGGTTATGCTGTGGTGACTAACAACCCCAAATCTCAGTGGCTTAAAGCAACAGAGATTTCCCACTCATTTTGCACAGTTCATGCGGGTGGATAAGGGAGCTCTGTTTATCAGAGTCACTTTGGGACTGAGTATGATGAAGGCTTTGTCTTAAAAAGTGTTTTCATGATGGCTGGAAAGTCGTGGACCAGTGATTTCCACCCAAACCTATTTGCTAAAACCGGTTCCATGACTATGACTCACTTCAAAGAGACATGAAAAACAATCCTAACGCACTGAAAGGAAAGGGAAGCTGGATAGCAGTTAAGCAGTCATGTCTACCACATTCCACTCCACAGGTCATTACATACTCTGTTCTTCCTTCCTTGTGCAGAGCACACTTGCCTTGTCATGTCTCTGCTCCAGCACTGCACGGTGGGTAAATGTGTGTTGGCAGCAGGGAAGGGGGTGAGAGCTTATCTTTTCAGTTCATAGGTTTCTGGTTCAAGAGGAATTACATCTGACCTGACATAGAAACAAATGTTTATTTCCCACCTGTGTTAGTTTCTTAGGGCTGCTGTGACAAAGTACCACAAACTGAGTGACTCAAAACAACAGATATGTATTGTCTCACTGTTCTGGACACCAGACAGCTGAAATCAAGGGTCAGCAGGGCCACATGTTCTCTGAAGCTTAGAGGGAGAATCCTCTCTTTTCCCTCCCTGGCTCTGGTGGTTTTCCAGTGAGCCTCAGCATTCCTTGGCTTGCAGCCCCAGCACTTTAATCTCTGCTTTTATTGTCACATGACGTTCTTCCCTTGCATCTATATCTTCTACTCTTCTTATAAGGACACCAGTCATTGGATTAGGACCACCCTAATTCAGTATGGCCTCATCACAACTTGATTACATCTGCATAGAACTTATTTCCAAACAAGGTCACATTCACAGGCACCAGGGATTAGGATTTCAACATATTTTTTTACTGGACACAATTCAACTGATAATGCCTTCCACCTTCTGCTCCCCAATATAACCCCTCATATAGGCACTGTTGCCTGTCACCCAGAAATCATGGATTTTGAACTCTATGCCATGAGTGGACAAGACTTTTGTGTTGATTCCCTTAGGAAGGATATTTATGTATTCTGCATGAGTGAAGGAGATTGAGCCAAATATTTGGTGTCTAGAATGGTGGGCTATGGTAGATACTAGAGATCCCCACCAATATTTCCAGTTGTCTTCCATCCAATCAAACAATAGGAATAGATCTCCCTGCTCCCATGAAACCAGATGTAACCATGAAACTTGCTTTAAGCCAATGTAATGTGAGAAGAAGTGATACATTTTATTTCTGGATAGTAAAATTTAAGAAGCAAGGTGTAATTTCCACTTTTCCTTTATCTTCCATACTGGCAAGTAACTTTCCAGATCGTTAAAGTTATGGAATAAAACTCCTTATGTGAAGACAGCATTAAGAATCCTGACAAACTGACTTGTACAGAACATGTAGCATGGGTAATAAATGAATCCTGATAACAGTAAGACATTGAGTTGTACATGTATACACCCTATGACACAGCAGTTTCATACATACATCAGAAAGATTATTGCACATGTTCATTAAGGAAACATGCACAAGTATTTTAGTTAATAGTATTATTTGCAGCAATAAAAGACAATTGCTTCAAATGCTCACCAATTGTAGGTTGAAATAAATAAAAAACTTTTATATACATAAACTGAACAACATACAGCAATGAAAGTGAATGGATTATAAGCACAAATATCAATATGGATAATTTTTAAAACATCATATTAAGCAGTTATAGAAAAACTACATAGGTTTGATTGCAATTCTATAATTCAGTCAGAATTAATCAACATATTGTATAGGGATATAAAAATGTATAGTAACAACAGTGGAAAAAACCAGTGAACAAAATTCAGCTAATTACTACCTCTGGTGGATATGAAGTATAATGCAATTGAAGAATGCACATAGAGAGCTCCTACAGTATGATAATTCATTTTCTAACATTGTTTGCAGGCACATGACATTTGTTTTATTATTGGTCTTTAAACCCCACATATATTTGCTTTT
>NC_045434.1:5779291-5781309 GCF_002776525.5 Piliocolobus tephrosceles | reverse complement strand
GAGAGCATCACTGAGTTATGATCATTTCAGCTTCCTTCTAAGGTTTCAGGGTTAATGTGGAATTCTGTATCTTAGCTCCCCTGTTTTGCTGCTGGCCCAAAGATTAGACTCCCAGTCACAGGGATGACATTGAAATTATCCCTAAAATAATCCATCATTTAAGCCAGGCATGGTGACATGCACCTGTGGCCTCAGTTACCCCAGAGGTGGAGGCAGGAGGACCACTTGAGCTCAGGAGCTTGAGGCTTATAATGTGCTATGATTGTTCCTGTGAATAGTGACTGTATTCCAGCCTGGGCAATATAGTGAGACCCCATATCTTTTTATAAAAACTGTTTATTTTTGTTTATGGCTTATATCTTCTTTCTCTGGTTAACTCATTTTTTGGTGGGGAAAGTAGGGAACTTTAGAGATGTCTTTAATTTCTTGTAAGTCCCGCAATGAATTAAAAATTGTGGGTTTCTTTTTTGTTTTCTGTTTGTTGTTGTTTTTAGCCCAACAGTTCTCCACAGCAGAGTTTATTCCACTATACTGCTCTCTAAATGTGTTCAGTTTGACTTACTTTTCAACTCTGAAAAATAAAAGGGAAAGCTAGTTTATTTTGCCTAACTTACAAGTATGAGAAAAGCTCATAAATTTCTTGAGTTTTATACCCAAGAGTACAAAATCCAACATGATTGGATTTTTCAGGGGCTATTTAATACCTGCCCTTTGAGCACTAAGATAATCTGAGGGCTGGGCGCTTTTCCTGAGGACACAAGATTAGCAGTGATCTGAGCCCCATTAATGTCGGAAAAACATAACATAACAATGTGGTTTAAAATCACAATTTCTAACATTATGACTACCTGTTTTTCTGTCATCACTCACAGATATTGAGACCTTCAACAATAAAAAGTATAGAACTTTTCTTGCTTGCCCTCCCTCCTGTAATTATGCTTTCCAACATCACTTTGGCAAACCCAAATTATAACGAGATGGCAAAAATCTTGAGAGTTCAAACATTACATTAGACTTGAGGTTCAAGAGATTTTTCTAACTAAGGAAAAAGGACAGCTTCTCTGATTAGTTGTGTGTGTTATATTTATTAACTTGCAAGTCCTCCAGAGCCTTTCCTTGACTTTGAAGAGCGTGGAGAGTGGAGTCTGCTCCTCTTCTGAGTGGAGTGTGAGTGAATTTTCTGGAGTGCTTTAGTCCTACCAAATGTACTCCAGTCTTCACTCCACATCATTTTCAGAGCCACTTACTCTGTCCCCCTTCCCTAAATTGGAATCTTTCCTGTGTTCCATGACCATTTAGAGAGACATTCAATTTACAGCCCTCTTTGGTGGCGTTAGCTGCTATTACCAAGGGCAGCATAAGATTTCAAAGATTTAGTGGCATGTTCAGGGCGGATGCCAGAAAAGTTTTTGGAGTAGCTCAAGTTTGTAACTTTAGATTTACCTTCCTCCCCTGTATTTCTCTCCTCTCCTCTCACCGGGCCTCAACAGTGTAGGCACCTGAGTGCATCAATGGTGTCAGATTCCGCCTAGGTAGTACACATGCTCCCCAAATATTTCTTCTTCCTCTCCACCAAACACCCAGTCTTTCCATGAGCAGAGGTGGTATCCCAGAAGAGACGGCATTTGAACTGGATGTTGAAGGATGATTTGGTGTCTGCCAGTGACACTAGGGTAAGGGCCAAAACAGACGGACCTGAACTCACTTAGCAATTAATTTACCCCATGTGGGAATCACTGATAGCTTTCAAGTTGCCAGAAGATTTTTTTTTCATTTTAAAACTGGGTGCTCCTTAAGCTTAATAACTCTTTTGTAGATAGGATTTCAGGATATGTGGAAATATTTTGCTTTTTTTCCACTCCTTCATATCCTTCTCCACTACTCTGTTACACAAAATAGGATGGATGGATGGATGGATGGATGGATGGATGGATGGATGGATGGATGGACAGAAAGATAGCTGGATGGATGGATAGATAGATAGATAGATAGATAGATAGATAGATAGATAGATAGAT
>NC_045434.1:5713358-5779281 GCF_002776525.5 Piliocolobus tephrosceles | reverse complement strand
GATAGATAGATAGATAGATAGATAGATAGATAGATAGATAGATAGATAGATCTGTAGATACAGATAGATTTAAAAAGAAAAGGAGAAGAATACTGAAAATATTTTAACTAGGTATACCAATGATACTATAATTTAACACAACCTGGAAAATGGGAAGTAATCAGAAGACCATCAATGACAGCAATTACAACTGGTAGGGCAGGAAGGCGGTTGGGCTGTTACAAATCACTCTGACTACAGGCTAAGCTAGGACTTGAATACTAGGTTATAAATGGTTTTCCCTCATTCAGAGGCTATTTCATTATAAATTCAGAAATTGCACTTCTGCACTCTTTCTGCCTTGATAACATTCAGAATCAGAGTGATCTGTCAGAGGCATAAAGGTACATTATATACTAAGTTAAGAGAGGTCAAAGTCAAATAGATTCATTATTTAGAAATTGCCATCTAACACAGAGGAGCAAGAGCATGGAATGGTGAACTTTTGTTTATAATATTAAAAAATCAGCTGAAATATCCCATCTCTCACACTGGGGACCGACGAGATTGATGTCACATCAATGAGTCATTATGCTTCCATGAAAAAGAAAATTTAAAAACACATACCCAAATATGGGAGAGGTGCAAAGTAGTTAAGCAAAGCAGGTTATAGAAATGTGTGTGCCCAGACTTTAAAAACAATTCAGAGAAACCTATGAAGAGAGACTTCCCTTACATTTATTTTACAATGCAGGTATGGATCCTTCAGTCCTAATTAAAACAAGATTTGTATATAAAAGAAAAATTAGTTTTTATTTTGTATTATGATCTTTGCATGTGTTTACATGACAATAAAGACATGCAAAAATCTTAATACATGATGATGAAGTGTGGTTACTTGACCAGAATGCAAGCTAGAATTAACATTGGAAAAAATATAATCCATCACATTAACAGACAGAGAAAAATGGCATGATTATCTCACACATAAAGAAATTTGTGCATATGACAAATTCCACATGCATTCACACATGCCGGGAATAGAAGAAAGAAAAAAAACTCTTATCAAATTAGGAATCTATGGGAATTCCTAAACCTAATAAAGGACATCTACCAAAAACCTAGAACAAAGATCAGCTTAATGCTAAAATGTTGAAAGCAGTCCCGTTAATTAAAAAACGTAAGCAGAGGCTGGGCGCGGTGGCTCACACCTATAATCCCAGCACTTTGGGAGTCTGAGGAGGGCATATCACTTGAGGTCAGGAGTTCAAGACCAGCCTGACCAACAGTACTTTACAGATATTAATTCAAATAATCTTTATAACAACTCCATGAGATACATACCATGATACTCATTTTACAGATGACTCAACTGAGGTCCAAATTAATTGATTTGCACAAGGTCACACAATTATCAGATGGTAGAACCAGGATTTTTTTTTTTTTTTATACTTTAAGTTCTAGGGTACATGTGCACAATGTGCAGGTTTGTTACATATGTATACATGTGCCATATTGGTGTGCTGCACCCATTAACTCGTCATTTACATTAGGTATATCTCCTTCCCTCCTCCCCCCTCCCCACAATAGGGCCCGGTGAGTGATGCTCCCCTTCCTGTGTCCAAGGGATCTCATTGTAGAACCAGGATTTAAACCCAGAAAATTTGACTCCAGAGTCAAATTTTACATTAGACTATGGTTTGTGTGGTCATTTTTTATTTCTTCTTTACACTTTGTAAAACCATAAATTTCATAATGAACACATTTCACAAATAAAATCAGATTAAGCCAATCCATTTTGTAAAACAAAGTAATGCATATTTTGGCTTTGCTGTGGGATAGGAAATTTACATAAACATAACATGACAGAAGAAGATGCATAAAAAGCCAATATACTCATTCTGTATTGTATAATTTACAGTGCAGCATTAGGTTCTGTATGTTTAAATACTTCCAATGATGCTGCTTCCACAGACTCAAAACATAAGCTGATGTTACATCTTAATTCCCTTTTGTTGTAATTCCATCTTGGTTCTTCCTAAGAAGATATCCGGAGCAAGGAGCCTGTTTAAACTTACTGTACCCTTCCTTCCCTACTAATGTTGGTAACTTCCCAGCAAAACTGTCAGATTTCTTTACCAGGTTACAAGTAAATTGACTACAGCACTGAAATCTTCAGTTAAAACAGTTAAGATGACCTTCTTTCCAGGTCACCTTAATGCTAAGTGGGAGAACTGAGAGTTTCAAGTCCTAACTGAATAGCTGTACAGATGAGCCTGACAGCACCACAAATTTGGCCTTGATCCAATGCCTACTAGAGAATTAGAGGCCTCCTGTTAACTCACATAATCTTTAGCTCACTTCCTAGATTTCATACACGTTTTAATGAATTCTATAATATGCCAAGGACAGTGCTAGACACCAAGAATATGACAGCAAAAAACCATGATTCCCTGCCGGGCACATTGGCTCATGCCTGTAATCCCAGCCCTTTGGGAAGCTGAGGCGAGGTGGGTGGATCCTCTAAGGCCAGGAGTTTGAGACCAGCCTGGCCAACATGGCAAAACCCTGTCTCTACTAAAAATATTTTAAAAAAAAATTTTTTTTAAGACCATGGTCCCTGCCCTCAATAGTAGAAGGAAATGATGGCCCTCTAATTCAGAGATAATAAATTCAAATGCCTACCAGGCCAAGAAGATGGCATGAGTAAGGTTCTAAGGGAGACGGGGAGATTAGAGAGAAATGAATTCAGCAGGCACCATGTAAGGTGACTGCCATTATTCATCTCCAGCAAATTGGTTTCATGCTAGAATTTCTAAATTTCTAATTTTTCAAAGGAAGCCAGATATTCATATTTTATAAGAAATGTCCCAATTCTTTAATGACAGCAAGCTATTCAAATTTATTTTTAATAATAACATATAACTCAACAAAATGCGTCTTAGGGACAGCGAGGCCCTATGGGTCATAAATTCACAACAACCTCTGCTTGGTTCTGTGCTCTTTCACCAAAGAACTTGATATGTCTCTCTAGGTTCAAATTTCAATAATCTCTCCGAAGTCAATCCAGACGAGCTCCCAGGACTCTGGGCCCCCAGATAGTTTCCAGAGGCAACAGGTAAATGCTGCTACCTCCTCCTCATTTCAAAGTATAAGATGCATGCACATACAGTTCTTCGCTTGTTGACAAGATCCTGCATAATCCAGGTATCTCACTGACCTTGACTTTTGACACTTTCCCTATTCACACTTCACCTTCCCGCAAAGAAGCCATTCTCAGCTCATGGTCTTTGGATAAAATCATCTTCTGCCTGGAATATTTCCTCTCCCCTGAACCTGATTAAGTCCTACCCATCCCTTAGATCACAACTCAAATGTCTATTCTTTAAGAAAGCCTGATCATAGCTCAAATGTCTATTCTTTATGAAAGCCCGATCATGCTTAAATATCTATTCTTTAAGAAAGCCTGATCACACTCAAATGTCTATTCTTTATGAAAGCCTGATCACGGCCGGGTGCAGTGGCTCAAGCCTGCAATCCCAGCACTTTGGGAGGTCAAGATGTGTGGATCACGAGGTCAGGAGATCGAGACCATCCTGGCTAACATGGTGAAACCCCATCTCTACTAAAAAAAATACAAAAAACTAGCTGGGGGTGGTGGCGGGCGCCTGTAGTCCCAGCTACTCAGGAGGCTGAGGCAGGAGAATGGCACAAACCCGGGAGGCAGAGCTTGCAGTGAGCTGAGATTGCGCCACTGCACTCCAGCCTGGGTGACAGAGCGAGACCCTGTCTCAAAAAAAAAAAAAAAAAAGAAAGCCTGATCACACTCAAATGTCTATTCTTTAAGAAAGCCTGATCATGCTCAAATGTCTATTCATTACGAAAGCTTTTCCTAGCTCCCCAGGATAGATCGTGTTGCCCTGTAACACAAATCCTGGTAGCCGGGTGTAGGGTTCAAGGGATTTCCAGACGATCAAGGAGAAGGATGTGAGAGTGATGCATGACAAGCTTTATTGGGCAGAATTGCATGAGAGTGAAAGTCTCCCATAGCATGAGACTGTCCTGAGACTCACAGCAAAGGGGCCACCAGCCAGGGAGGAGGACAAGTGAATTCCCAGGGAAAGGGGATGGGAGAGGGGACTTACTGGATGGTGTTGCTTAGCAATGCAGCAGGGAGTTTCTGAGTCGGAGAGTTCCTAAGGGCAGTAGCAGCTTGGGGTCTTATGGCCACAGGCTCTAGTTTATCAATGGCAAGCAGAAGATTGGTTTTGTGGGGTGTGCAAAAGAGGCAGGGTCTATCCGGCTAAAATCTGCTTGTTGTGTGTTATGTTTAAAACAATTTGATGTATTACAATTTGAGTTTGGCACCAGAAAGCTTTTGAGATAATTGGTCTCAACCTCTAGTGAAGAAACAAACAACTTAGGAGCCAATTCACAGAGGGCATCGTTGACTCATGATTAACAGTGGGCAGGGCCATTAGTCCACTGATAGGCCCAGTAATGGTTGTGGCTAAAGAGTTCAAATGTATTTCTATGTAAATGATACCCAAAGAGTCCAGATTCCTGGAAGTCTCTATGTTGAATCACTCATTCTGTGACAACCTAAGGCAGTCACATGGATAGGGTCATAGAAAGACATGAGACTCCAAAGTCAAAGGCCTTTCAGAAGTTCAGACAGGGTGACAGCTTCACAAAATAGTTTGTCTCCTCTAGTCCAGACTCGTCATTTCACAGCCGATTCCAGACACATAGCCACAGAAGAGAAGACTCTACTAAACACAGAAAGTTGCTCCAGAGAGAAGGGCTGTCCTTCTGTCTGTTCAAGACAGTCATTTTACGTAGATCAGGGAGGACGCAGCTACTCTTCTTAGGTCGTAAGATGAAGCAGACTAGAACAATTCTAGTTCTAAGGCTACAGAGAGAAAGTGAAGAGAATCATGAAACACTGAGCCTTAAGCTGCCTTAAAATCTAAAGCTAACCTGAACAGTTCACTTTTCAGAGTTACAAGGAAAAGATAGCTATCTATTTAAAAATATTAGAAAGATAGAGATGATTGACTGATAGATAATAGATCAATAGATATGTAAGTAGATTAATTTATTTATCTGCATCTATACACTCATACATACCAAAGATTTTTTTTTTTTTCCTTTTGCCCAGTTTTGTTGTTTACTTACTGTTTTAGCCAGCTCAGTCTGCTATAATAGAATACCATAGACTGATGGCTTAAACAACAGAAATTTATTTCTCACAGGTCTGGAAGCTGGAAGTCTGAGATCAGATTTCTAGCAAGAGCCCTCTTCCTGGTTGACAGAGGCTGCCTTCCCATTGTGTCTTCATGTGGCAGTGAAAGAGATCATCTGTCTCATGTCTCTTCCAATAAGTACACTAATCCCATCCAGGAGGGTTCACCCTCTGACCTCATTGCCTCCCAAAGTTTCTACCTACACATACTATCCCACTGGGGATTAGAGCTTCAACATACAAATTCTGGGGGGACACAAACATTCAGTCCATAGAACTTGCCAAATATCCAAGCCCCAAAAACTGTACCTGCTGTAACCCCCAAAAGAATAGCATGGGATCATCAGAAGGCAGTGACCAGAATCCAGAGTCTGTCAGTTGAGCAGCTAATGCCCGTAAGTTTCATACATCCTTGGTGGGGGTAGCCATCTCTCCTGGGCCATTGGTGATCTCTGACTATTCACTTTACTTCCTGAAGCAATGCTTCTCAAAATTTAACATGCATTAGGGTCTGACGGGGAGCCTGTTAGACCTGCCATTCTCAAAGTTCTGTGGACTCTGAGGCAGGAGGTTTGAGAACCCTACCTTGGAAATATTGTCCTAAAACATAACTGGGTCAACCCTTGCCCCTCACTGTCACATGATTAGACTCAGGAGTCTCTCTGGGTTCATCTCTATATTAAGTCTCTTGGAAGAGAAACCAAGGTGGTAACCTCAAGTGTAGCTGTGAGAGAATATTGCACCAAACCCAAAAGCCATGTGGCAGCAGGTGCAAATGCCTGATGCTGTTTTACTCTATGTTACCAGAGTGCCATTAAGTGGTTTTATCACTGGCTCTACATCACATAGGCAGGCCAAAGGCTAAGCTTCTCTACTCAGTAATAATCTGTGTTGCTATGGGATGCTTATGAATCATTGCTGATCCACAGGAGTCTAAATTCTCTCTTCCAGGAAGAGATATAAGGGTTGCAAGGACCATTTTACTTTTTACCTTGTAAACTTTCCCTTGAAACACTTTAAATTGAGGAATGAAAAATAATCCAGTAAAAGGTAAGTCAGGAGGTTATGGCCACACTTTTCCCAATATATCTCACACATTAAAGTATTGATTGTTTCCTGTCTTATTACACTGTCTGAGGTGATAGAGAATAAGATTGTTTTAGGGCAATTATAATAAGAAGAATGCATTACTAATCACAAAACATTATATCTCTTATTCATCAAATTAAGTCATGCATTCACCCACTTCATTTCCTAGACATTTATGTAAACGGTAAAGGAGGAAGGTGCTTTTCAGGCAGCCAAGGCATAGCTCAATTCATAACAATATTTGTGAATTCTTCTTGTATTTTTCTGCCTGAGCTAGGCCAACAGACTCATGACCTCAAAGAGCTATAAGCCTTTGTTTTAAAACTATAAATGTGGCATTTATTTCTCTCCTCTGTCAAAAACAAAGAAGATGCACAAGCTCTAAAAATGGTAACACTGAATGATTTGATTTCTTGCCTAATTGATGAAAACATTTTCTTTAAACTTGGAGAAGAAATTAAGTGGTTGTGGTAGATAAGAGAAACTAGGCAGACACTTACTAAATGTGCTAACGAACGCTTTAGATACAGGGATAAAGGCCCATATTCAGAGTTGGTTAGACAATCATAAAAATAGAAATAAGAATGGAGTGGTTCTTTAATTACCTAATGTTGGCTTTTGCATTTCACTACAAGTTTCCATTCAGCATTTCTTTTCTAAGGTGCAATTCACTAAATAATGTGATATTAATTAGGCCCAGTGATAGCCCAGGGAGTGAATTTCCATTTCCTCATTATCAAGCAAGTGCTATCTCCTATGGGCAGTAAGTCGTCAACCCCAACAGATCATTAGCTTCATCATTTTAGCAAATCAGTTCTGGCTAATAGCTTAAAATTGGTTAAACGGGATGTTCTTTGACATGCAGCCCTGGGAGTGATGAGAAAATAATGGGTCTCTTCTTTAGGCTGAAGAATAATTAGTAATAAGGAGGTGCCCAAGTTCAACTAATTAATGATTTTCCAACACAGTGAATGATACATTAGAATAGAGTCTAGTTCAGGATTGATCTGTAGCAAAATGAATAAGCAAACCTAAGCAGAAGGATACTCATTAGCTGTTTGTTTGTTTTTTTCTATTTAGTCCAGCCCCAAGGCATTTGTCAATCAAAAATCTTTCCTACCAGAGAAAGCAAGAATGAAAATTCTCTCTGGCTAAAGAGGTGGGTATTTAGACCTTTATAGAGTTTGCAAATTACACAGATTTATTACTACAAATATTTTATCAATAAAATCCACCCTATAAATATTATATCAAGAGGCATCCTAACCATTTTGAAACATTTGGTTGGGGATTTTTTGTGTGGGTCAGCTGGCAAAGAAGTTGGCTTCCATATGTACTTCCCCAGTTAAGGGTATTCCCTCCACCAAAACCAGGAGGCTGACTTAGCGGAAGGCAAGAGTTGACCATAGAAACCGGGTCACTCTTCATCTGAGCATCTCAGCGTCACCAGTTTCTTTGTGTGTGTGTAGATATGGCCTCCTTATTTTCTACAAAGCAGAGAAGTAGGCAGAAGAAGCTGTTTGGAAGATTAAGATTAATGGCATGTATGCCAAATATTTGGACTTCCTGGAAGAAAGATGCTATGGGCCAGTTGTCCCGAAGCCTGGCTCACTGTTAAGAGCATCTGAGAGCTTCTTACAAATAAATTCCCCAGCCCAGAGCTTCTCAGACGTTAATGTGTAGAACAATCCCAGGGGACTTTTGTTAAGCTTCAGATTCTGCTTCTTAAGGTTTAGGTTGGAGCTTTTGATTCTGTACTTCTGACAAGCTCCCAAGTGATGTTGATGCTGCTGGCCCATGGTTTGGGAATCAGTGCTGTTAGCCTTGTTTTGAAATACAATCATTCTTGTGAAAGTGCTTTGTAAATGGTAATGCATTACCTTAATTGACGAATTATAATAAACATGGATTGTGTTACTAAAATAACCATATTACAGTCCATTTTAGATATGATGTAATATGCATAATATGGCCCTCAAAATGTTTTCTTTTTTCTCTTAATTTGTTAGTTCTTTAAAATCCAATCTATTAGCAAATTCTGTCGGTTACTTTCTGTGACCTGCTCCTTTGATTCAACATCAGCTTTGTAAGATTCATTCCTGTTGTGCAGAGCTACAGTTCATTCACAGAAAAATTATATTTCAATATAAAAACATTAATTTAAATATCATAATATCACACCCTACACAAACATAAACTCTAGATTGATATTTTTAAACAAAATGTGGGGCCGGGCACGGTGGCTCACGCCTGTAATCCCAACACTTTGGGAGCCTGAGGCAGGCAGATCACAAGATCAGGAGTTCGAGACCAGCCTGACCAACATAGTGAAACCCCGTCTCTACTAAAAATACAAAAAATTAGCCGGGCGTGGTGGCGGGCGCCTGTAATCCCAGCTACTCAGGAGGCTGAGGCAGGAGAATGGCGGGAACCCGGGAGACAGAGGTTGCGATGAGCCAAGATCGCTCCACTGCACTTCAGCCTGGGCGACAGTGAGAAACTACATCTCAAAAAAAATAAAAAAAAAGGAAAAGTAACAAAATGTGGAAAAAACTTGTCACTCAGAAATACAGAAGAATGTTTTTATAGCTCCAAAATAGGGAAGGGTTTCTTAACAAGACCAGAAAGCACAAATTACAAGGACAGCACTGTTGGAATTGAACATACAGCAATTTAAATTGTCAGCTGTGATTTAAGAAAAATAAAATTGAGACAAGTGACAATAGTTGTAGTATATATGGCAAAGATTAGTATCTAAAATTCACAACTCTTACAAGCTTCTAAGAAAATGAATGATACAATAGAAAAATGGTTTTGAAGAACAGTTAAGTCACATAGGAAAAAAAAACTAAACTGCTAATAAACAGCCAAAGGAGCTAAATCACACTTGGGTAATCAGGAAAAAAAAAAAGTGAGAACATTAAGCTACCATTTCATACTCATTTGATTGGCAACCATTTTAGTCTAAGAATACAAAATGTTGGTAAGAACATCCCTTTTAATGGTGTGGCTATAAATCGGGAATATCATTTTGGAGATCAATCTTGCAATGTCTAGTAAAGTTATGTTGCTTTCCACTCCACTGTTCTACTTCTAGATAGGAAGATTTGTAAATGATCGTTCATTGCAATATTATTTGTATTTAAAAAACAAGATAAGGACCACTATAGTGACCAAAAAAGAACTTATTTACTTGCAAGATAAGAAAAGACAGGTAAGTCAACAAATTGAGTATTTCTCTGGTGGCGGTAGGGAGGCAAAAAGAAGATTCATGGAGGCTAATGACAGATTGAAGCTTGCACTCTGGATAAGGTACAATGACTACATATCCATGCAGAGTTCATTAAAATAAATTAGTAGTAAATGTTGAAAGAGAAAAACATCGTTCAGTATCTGAAACCAAGAAGCAGACAGCTAGGGTGGTCAAATAGCTCATCAAACAAACTTCTCATCTCATAGGGAAAGTTCTTTGGGACAAGTTCGCGTTGAGTAGTAATGGTTACAGAAGCAGGACTGGGTTGGTGTTAGTCTAAGAAGCATGGATTATGTTGGCTACAGAAGCATGCCTTTTGTTAGTTACAGATGTGGAAACAGACATCAGCCTTAGACGCATATTAACTGGAGTGAATCTGATGCCGATTCGTGGACTTTCAAAGCATGAGGCTGTCACTGATTGGCAGCTTTCAGAGGCTGTATTCACTGAAGTGAGTTGTCATTGATTTAATGAAGAGATTTAAAAACAATGCTGCTGTGTATTTAATATCATAGCTACAGACCTATCACTGATTAATAGATTTAAAACCAGTGCCAATGTTCATTTACTACTTCTTTCTTTTCTTTTTTTTTTTTTTTTTTTTTTTTTGAGATGGAGTCTTGATCAGGCTGGAGTACAGTGGCGCAATCTTGGCTCACTGCAACTTCTGCCTCCCAGGTTCAAGCGATTCTCCTGCCTCAGCCTCCAGAGTAGTTGGGACTACAGGTTCGCACCATCATGCCTGGCTAATTTTTGTATTTTTAGTAGAGGTGGGGTTTCACCATGTTGGCCAGGCTGGTCTCAAACTCCTGACCCCAAATGATCCACCCACCTCGGCCTCCCTAAGTGCTGGGATTACAGGCGTGAGCCACCGTGCTCAGCCAGTGAAACAGCATTTGGTTTGATATCACCTAAGAAAGGATTGCTGCAGGTACAAAGTTCTTCTTTTAAACTTGCAATAGGAAAAAATTGGAGATCAAATACATGCTCATCAACAGAAGAATAAACTGTAATACATGCATATGAAGTATTCTATAGTTGTTAAACCAAACTGAATCCAAATATGTCACAGAAATAAATATATAAAACAGAATCTTTAGTAAAGAATGAAAACTGGAGAATATAACATGTTGTCTAATATTTGTACATTTTTTTAAAAAACAGTATTGTGTTTATGTGTGCGTGTTTGTAGATTGTCAAATGAGAAAAACATGGACCAGATACACATTAAATTCAAAATTACGTTTAACTTGGGCAGGTGGGAAATACATAGAATCAGGAAAAGAAAAACAATTTGGAGGAAAATATTAGTTTGGGGGGTAATTCATTGTTCTGTGTTTCTGTATATTGCACATTTCTCTAAAACAAAACCTAAGCTTTGAGTAATTGTTCTACTTTTTTCATGAACAACTAATTATCTTTTAAAAACCTTTCTAAAACCATGAATTTTCCTGCCTGTAACACAAACATGAAACAGATTAAGTCTGTACTACTGATCTAAAGCCACGGATAAAGGATTTTTGTTTGTTTGTTTTTGAGAAGGAGTCTTGCTCTGTCGCCCAGGCTGGAGTGCAGGGGCGCGATCTCGGCTCACTGCAAGCTCCTGGGTTCATGCCATCCTCCTGCCTCAGCCTCCCGAGCAGCTGGGACTACAGGCACCTGCCACCACGCCCGGCTAATTCTTTGTATTTTTAGTCGAGACGGGGTTTCACCGTGTTAGCCAGGATGGTCTCGATCTCCTGACCTCATGATCTGCCTGCCTAAGCCTCCCAAAGTGCTGGGATTACAGGCGTGAGCCACCGCGCCCGGCCGAATAACGGATGTTTTAACAAGAAAGATGACCTCATTCCCTTAGTACTGTATTTTAGCTCCGTCAAATTTTGACTGGTGCCATTCTCCTCAGCTGCCGTGATTTCCAATTTAGTTGTGATAAACAGTCTTCTCTGAAAGTTTCCTTGACAGGAATTCTCTTTGAAAAAACAGAAGTTGCTGAAGGGAAAAGACCAGGAGTATAAATAAGCCCCTGCCTTCTTGACTGAAATTTTTACTGAGATAATTATAGAATAGATCTGCATACAGTTAGAAGAAATAATGCATAGAGATCCCATATGCACTTTATTTTATTTTTTATTTTATTTTAAAAGGGTTTATTTTTTTTTAGATGGAGTCTCGCTCTGTTACCCAGGCTGGAGTGCAGTGGCAGGATCTCTGCTCACTGCAACCTCCACCTCCTGGGTTCAAGCGATTCTTGTGCTTCAGCCTCAGGAGTAGCTGGGATTACAGGCACCCGCCACCACGCCCGGCTAATTTTTATATTTTTAGTAGTGACAGGGTTTCGCTATGTTGGCCAGGCTAATCTCAAACTCCTGATCTCAAGTGATCCACCTGCCTCAGCCTCCCAAAGTGCTAGGATTCAGGCGTGAGCCACTGCGCCCAGCCCCCATATGCTTTAACCAGTTTCCTCCAAGGGTAAAATTTTGCAGAGCTATAGTATAACATCACAACCATACTGGCATTGATAAAACCCACTGACCTTCTTCCAGCTGTCCCAGTCTTACTTGTACAGTAAGTCCTCACTTAACGTGGCATATAGTTTCTTGAAAACTGCAACTTTAAGTGAAACAAAGTGTAATAAAACCAATTTTACCTTAGGCTAATTGATACAAACAAGAGTTAAATTCCTACGGTACATTTCTTCTCCCAAAAACATGATTAAACTTCTAAATAAAGACCTAAAACACTCCTAATTAGTATTAAGCACTGGAATAAATGTGAACTATACACACATTTTAAGACAGATTAATAAAAACAAGTAAGATAATCGGTTACCCAATTTTTGGTGAATTTGTGAATGATGGTGGTTGTCTGGTGGGAGTTCAAAGAATAAATGTTTGCAAAGCAAACATTTTCTGGGGCACCTCCCACCACCTTGCAGGCCAAAAACAATTACCTATATGGCTGCTTTTGTCAGGCATCATTTATTGTCATGCATTTGGATGATTATCACAGACTTTATGAAATTTTATTTTATGCTAATTTGTATGCATTCATTCATTTTCCAATCTGCTTATTTCAGTTAAGGGTTATTGGTGGCTGAAGCCCATCCAGGGAGCTCAGATCACAGGGCAGGAACCAACCCTGGATGGGATGCCATTTTATCCCAGGGTGCACTCACACACCCTGACTCACACCACTGGAACCATGAAGACATACCAATGTACCTAACAGGCACAGCTTTGGAATGTAGGGGAAACCAAAGCACACAGAGAAACCCACATGGGCATGCAGAGAACCTGCACACTCAACACAGGCAGGCCCGCGCCAGGAATCTGTTTTTTCATCAATGTTATAACAAATGACATTGAATGAAACAATGTTACTGGAAACCTACGTACTCAGGACTCTGCGTGTGTGTGTGTGTGTGTGTGTGTGTGTGTGTGTGTGTGCGTGTGTGTGTGAGAATCAGGTACTATCTACTTTTATCACCCGTATGCTCATACATCCACCAGCACAGTCAAGATACTAAGTTCCAACATGACAAGTATCCCTCGTGTTGCACTTTTATAACCCAACCCAAGTCCCCCCTAACTCCTCTCCCCACCCCTAACCTTTCTAAGGTTTGTTATTTCAAGACTGTTTTACATAAATTGAATCACACAGTATGAAACATTTGCAGATTCACTTTTTCATTCAGCATAATTCTCTAAAGATTCATCCATCCTTGTGTGTATCAACAGTTCGTTCCTTTTTTTTTTGCTGAGTTTTATTACTGGGTTATTCCATGGATGTACCACAGGTTGTTTAACCATTTACCCATAGAAGGACCTCTGAGCTATTTCCAGTTTTTAGATATTATGAATAAAGCTGCTGTGAACATTTGTGTACAGGTTTTTGTGTGAACCTAAATTTTTATTTCTCTGAGTTAAATACTTAAGAATACAATTGCTGGGCCATATGGTAATTGCATCTTTAGCTGGGTAAGAGCTGTGAAACTGTTTTCCAAAGTGTCTGTATCATCCTTCCCAGGAATGCAAAAGCTCCATTTTTTTCTGCATCCCTGCTAGGTTTGGTTTTGTCACTATTTTTTAATCTTAGTCATTCCAAAAGCTGTGTATTGACAACTCATTGTGGTTTAATTTGCATTATCGTGATGTCTGATGATGTTGAACTTCTTTTTATGTGCTTATTTTCTATCTGTATATTCTCTTTGGTGAAACAGCTGTTTATGTGTTTTGCCCATTTTCTAACCGGGTTTTTCTTAAGGTTGAGTTTTGAGGTTCTTTCTATATTCTAAATACTAGTCCTTTGATGGATATGTGATTTGCAAAGTATTTTCTCTCGGTCTGCAACCTGTCTTTTCATCTTTTTCACATATGTTCCACAGATAACAAGCTTTCAGTTTTAATGAGACCCAATTTATCTACTTTTCCTTTTATGGATCGTGCTTTTGTTGTCAAGTCTAAGATCTCTTTGCCTAGCTCTAGATCCTGAAGATTTTTCTCCTTTTTTAAAGAAGTTTCATAGTTTTACATTTAAGTCCATGATCCATTTTGAGTAAATGTAAAAGTATTTACACTGAGATTCCATTTTTTTTAAAACAGTATTTCCTCTACATACACACACCCTAAAACCTTAAATTTAAATAGAGGTTATAACGCAATCAAAGAAGCAGAGTCAAATAGTTTATTTTCATTGCAGAGATTAAATTACCAGATAATAAATACCACTTTTTACCTTTCCTCTAGTTCTGACATCTTTTTGTTGTTGTTGTTGTTTGTTTGTTTGTTTGTTTTGAGGCAGAGTCGCGCTCTGTCGCCCAGGCTGGAGTGCAGTGGCCGGATCTCGGCTCACTGCAAGCTCCGCCTCCCGGGTTCCCGCCATTCTCCTGCCTCCGCCTCCGGAGTAGCTGGGACCACAGGCGCCGCCACCTCGCCCGGCTAATTTTTTGCATTTTTAGTAGAGATGGGGTTTCACCGTGTTAGCCAGGATGGTCTCGATCTCCTGACCTCGTGATCCACCCGCCCCGGCCTCCCAAAGTGCTGGGACTGCAGGCGTGAGCCACCGCGCCCGGCCTAGTTCTGACATCCTAAAAACCCTCCAATGGGTGAAACAGGAAATATAATAGCAGCCCTCTTGCTTTCGATTTCCGCTTTATACTGCATTAGGACCCGAACACTCCTTGCGTTAGGCACCATCCACCTACACTCTAGAGAAAGCCCAGTGGCTATTTGCTCCTTCCATAGGCACATCCTGGACACTCCCGCTGCCAGGCGCTGGCAGAGATGAAGGTTCAGCTTCTGGCCTCGAAGGGGCTTCTAGTCTCCGACAGGGAACAGTCAGGGCCCTGAGGATTGGAATACAGGGAGCTGCCTGACACAAGTGAAGTTGAGAAACCTTCGAGACAGGAGCGCCTCGCTCTCTGGTGGGGAGCAGGAGAAGTTTCCCTGGCGGGGAGGAGGGGGTGAGGTGAAAGATCAAATCAGCTTGAATGTGGAATGCCAGGCAAAGAGAAACAAGACAAAAATTCAAAATCTTTGGAAAAACGTGGCATGGCTGGAAGAATGGCTGCAAAACGGAAAGAAATGGCGTCGCAGAGGCTCTGGGTGGGGAGTGATACCCATGGGGGTAGGTTGGAGCATATGACTCTGAGTCTCTGTCTCTGTCTCTCTCTATCTCTCTCTCATTAACAAAAAGCTTCAGTACCACTTCTTTTTTTTTTTTTTTTTTTAAGGTATTAGGTCAGTGCAAAAGTAATCGTGGTTTTAAAAGTAGCGGCCAAAACCGCAATTACTTTTGCACCCACCAAATACCTTAGGCATACTAATTATATTGAGGAACTTATTTGGATTTAATAAAAGAGAGCGAGGCTAATTGAGACTGTGTAATTGTATTCACAGCACATCAGGAGCACTAGACTGGAGTCCGGAAACCAGGGCTAGACTTCCAGGCTGGCTACGAATCTGAAGAAAACACCATTTGGTCACAGGTTCAGGGTTTACAGATGGAGTTAAAATGCCTCTATGGTGAGACTTGATCCATCATTAAACATGGAGTGAGTGGATGGGACTCTTCTAGTCACCCAGTTATCAAAAATAAATACAATATCATTATCAACAATATGATCATTAAATTGGTGTGATTTTTACCATATAATGGGTATATCAAACACATAAAAACATTATTTTACTCTTTTTAATCCAACAAACAAATTTGCTTTCTTGGATTAAAAAGTACAATAATTGGAGTCTAAAATTTTGCTGGTGGTTAGCCAATACTGCTTCACTCAGGTACACATTTACTCTGATGATTTTTTAAAATTCTATTAAATATTATGGAAGTTTGTTTATCTTGAACTTATATTGGTGCTTTTTTGAGCTTATTGGTTGATTCTGTATAAAACAAATTGTTTCCACCTCTGAGGAAAAAGTCACACAGAAAGTGTGATTTGAGGCCAGGCACGGTGGCTCACTCCCATAATCTCACTACTTTTGGAAGCTGAGGCGAGTGGATCGCCTGAGGTCAGGAGTTCAAGACCAGCCTGGCCAAAATGGTGAAACCCCATCAGTCCTAAAAATATAATAACAAAAAAATCAACCAGGTGTGGTGGCATGAGCCTTTAATCCCAGCTACTCAGGAGGCTGAGGTAGGAGAACCGTTTGAATCTGGGAGGTGAAGTTTGCAGTGAGCTGAGATTGTGCCACTGCACTCCAGCCCAGGGGACAGAATGAGACTCTGTCTCAAAAAAAAAAAAAAAAAAAAGGAAAGTGTGATTTGAGGCTTTCTAGAAGGTTTTGTCTCTCCCAAATCTTTTCACAAACCTTGCTTACACCCCAATCCAACCTGTCTTCAACTTGCCCCAGCATGAGGTATTACAACCAGTGCTTCCAGAGACCCCTCACTCAGTGTTACATCAGATTTAAGCCAGAAAGCGTGAGCATGTAAAAATTCACCAGTTCCCACTAAACCTGAGGTAATTATTCTCATATGAATTGAGGGAGGGGGTTGAGACATTGTAGGAAATTAAGAGTTCTGGGAAGAAAGCTAAAGAACCCCAACATGTATTTTTTAAATTCCAAAATATATTTTCTTACTTCAGATTGAGTCTAGCACCAAACCTGAGAATTAATTCAATTCACAAGCCAGAGTTAGCTAAACACTAATACTCATACACAAGACTTGCCCTCCACAGACATCTGGATTCAAATCTCCACTCTGTCACTTACTAGTAGATGCAAATAACTTTATCTCTTGGCACTCTTTCATCTTTAGTAAAATAAGGACAATAGTAGAACCTGTCTTATAGGAGTTTGATGAGCACTAAATAAGATAATTTAAATAAAATTTCTGATACACAATGAGGGATCAATAATGGTCAGACTCAGATTAGAAGAATCAGGAAAGGCTCCCGAGAAGAAGTGATGCCTGAATCAAATCTTGAACTCTGAAGCAGATTATGCCTATGAAGGTCAAAGAACAAGGATGTTCAGGCCTGAGCTTTGCTTTGGATCAGAGGGAAGCATGGGAAGCTGTGGGAAGTAAAGGAGCAGGAAAAGGGGAGGCTAGACCAGGGGAAGGGAAAGCTGGAGATGTGAATGTTCAACATACTTGCAGCAGAAAGCTCATCTCTGGTAGGACCAAGAAGTTAGAGCTTTCATCCTAAATCTTTGTGGGGTGTCACTAAAGCATTTTAAGTAAGGAAGAAAAATCATCTAATTTGCTTTTGGAACTGTAGTTGGGCAGCCAGATAGGGAATGAATAAGAAGGACAAGTGGAGTCCAAGGTCTTAATCAGGAGACTGATGGGGTACTTCAGGTGAAGGATCATGTTCCCAGCTAAAGCACTGAATTAGTAAGACTCAGGGACTGGTTGAAGGTGGGGAGTGAGGCAGATGATGGAATTTAAGAAGATTCCCGATCGCTGGTTTGGATGACTGAGGTGGGTGATGGCATGATCAACTGAAACTGGAAACACAAAATAGGTTTGGGTCAGGGAAAGGGAGAGGTAACAAATCTAGTTTGGTACATGCCTGGTTGTGGAAGCTGTGAAACATACTAATGAAGCTGTTCAACTGGAAGTTGAATATAAGAGTCCGAAGCTTAGGATACTGATGCAAAAATGTAGAAGTTTGACACCATGCAAGGTCACACCAGGAGTGTATATAACATGACAATACTACACAGGAATAAAAATATAGAGAAAGACAAGCAGAGAAATTGGAGTACAAGGAGAATGAGCATGAATTCATTGAGGTGGAGATGTTAATTTATTTGAGATGTTTGTAATCATATATCAAAGTACTAGACATTGATATAGATTTATAGATGTATAGGTATCTCTACACGCATACTGCAGCAAATTTTAACATCGCCTCAGGTCAGTGAGGAATAAACAACAACTTAAAGCTGGAAAACTCAGATAATCATATGACTAAATGTGGTAAACTAAATATGGCATGAACAACTTACTCTTCTGGGATTTGTAGGACGTGCTGGTCAATGGATATGCCATTTAGGAGGTTACCAGTGATCAATGATTTAGGAGATTACTCTGTGATCTTACACACCAAGTTCACCTAAGGTTTTAGGTTTAAGGTTTTAAGTTTTAGCACCGTGTATAATTCTTGCTTTCTGATACCAAAGACAGCATTGCATGTAAAGAAGCCATTAGTGCCTACTTGTGCCCCATGCTAACAATATCTGCAAGATCGTGTCTATTTCAAACTCTACTGCATTTTCCAAGGGGAGACACCATCTCCAAATGCAATGGATGCTTTTACAAAGAGGATCCTCAGAACAGAGAACACTCTATGGAGCTACTAGTGGAAGACACACATTCCCCTTTCTTGTATAAGTGTGTAGCAGGCTGAGAGATGGTGGGATAACTGAATGAATTGATCCAGGATTTTTTACTTCTTAGCTCAGCTAGATCTGGGTTCTTGTCTCACGACCAGGAAAAATTAGGCACACGGACATCAAAGAGTGAGTAGAGTAGAATTTATTAAGTGAAAAGGAAAGCACTCAGCAAAAAGATGGGTCCTGAAAGCAGGTTGCTGGTTTCCCCCTTCACAGTTGAATACAAAGACTTCTATATTCCACTGATGGGGCTGGGTTCCCTACTTGTGGAAGGCATGAATTCCTCGGAGCTGCACTCCATCCTTCCAGTGCACATGCAGGTCCTTAGTCTGAGCCACTCTATATTGATTTATTTCCCTTACAGAGCATGTATTAATGGATAGAATTTTTCACCACAGGCAGGTTTAGGCAAGCCCCCTGTGCAGGTTCCCTTATCTGCACAAAACATCTGGTGCAGACACATGTGGGGCAGGTCAGAGATTCTCTGGGGACCCTCCCCTATCTGCCTAGGAGAGTTCTCTGCCTCCTGCCTCTATCAAGATGACACAGTGATAAATGGCCTTGAGCTCCACTATTCCTTTAAAAAGCCCCCTAAGCCCAAGTGTTTCCATTTTTCAAAAAACATTTGGAGGGGAGGCAAAAAGAAAAATGACTAGGAACATGAGTTTTGAAATCAAACAGACTTGGATTTGACATCCTTGCTCTACCTCATAACATTTGCTACTATTGATTGAGTGCCTACTAGGCTGGGTACTAGTCAGAATGCTTCATATTCACTACTTAAATCGCTGTTTTTTTGTTTGTTTGTTTGTTTGTTTGTTTGTTTGTTTGTTTGAGACAGGATTTTATTCTGTTGCCCAGGTTGGAGTGTGGTAGCAGTCACCACAGCCTCAACCTCCCAGGCTCAATTGATCCCCCTGCCTCAGCCTGCTGAGTACCTGGGACTACAGATGCATACCTGGATACTTTTTTTTTTTTTTTTTTGGAGGGACGTAGTCTACCTATATTGCCCAGGCTGATCGTGAACTCCTGGGATCAAGCCATCCTCCTGTCCCAGCCTCCCAAACTGTGGGGATTCCAGACATGAGCCACTATGCCTGGTTTCACTTATTAAATCTTTACAATAAACCTGGGGGCAAGAATGGGACATAGATGGTTAAGTTAATTACTCATAGTCACAAACTGAGTGCCTGAGCAGGGATTGAAATCCAGATAGTTCAGTTCCAGAACCAGCACTCTTAATCACGCCATTTTTCTGCCAGGCTATCCATGAGACTGGTGAAGGCACACACTCTTTGAGATTTCATGTTCTCATACCTAGCAAGCCTATCTGATACAGTTATATTGAACATAAATGAAATAATCCACAGAAAACACACAGTACAGTGCCTAGAATATGATAAGAACTCAATAGATCATAGCTATATTTTATTTTATTATTTCCTTTTTAAAAGGTATATTCAGTATTAAGAGGGAAAGGCTAAAATGAACAATGCAAAAATAGGTCAAATTCAACCCTTTGCCCCAACCCTAGTAAGGACAAGTACACTTGGTGTTTATATCTCGATATCTGAAGGCTTTAGATTTATAGATGTTCATGTTCCTGTCTCAAGAGCACCTTGCTTTATTCATCAAAATCTGGTGGCAAATTAACTGAGTGTGAATGATCTATCACAAACAGAATTTGAGCTTCAAACTAGAAGCAAAAGCAAGAAATAAATTTCTAAATTGTGAAAAGCATTCAGATGATCTGATATGCTATTCAAAGCAGTGCTTGAGAGAAGATGTCTCACTGTTGGCTAATCTCCTCTTGTTTTTGAGACAGAATACCTTGCATTTAGTACCTTGTATTTGCAAATACGCATCTGCATTGATATACCCATCACAGGTCAATGTATGCAAGCCTAAATTTTAGATACAGCAACAACTGTATGCAAGTCTATAAAGAGAGACCCCAAACCATGTTTCCTCCTGACATGTAAAGTGGTTTTGATGTATTTTCCTGTTTATGAATGTATTAGAGCCAATCATGTCTTACCTCGAAAACTGTGTATTTTTTAACTCTATTTCAGATTACCTTTCCCAAGTGGCAGTGAGAATTTGTATTCATTTAATTCAACACAACAAGTATTATAATTTAAAAGTCTGCTACAGGCCAGCCATGTGCTACACGTTCCCCAGGCAGATAAAAGGAAAAACCCTGCAGATTACCGGTAAGTCCCATTTCTGAACCATGGATGTGAGGGTGGAGAGCCTCGATGCAATTGTTAAAGAAGGGCTGAGGCTACATCGGTTTGGATGAGAGTAACACTGGGGAAGAGAATTCCCACCAGTGTGCACTGCCCCTTCGTCAGATGTGTTGTCATTTGCCTCCAAAAGCTCAATTTCCCCAGGTAACGTGAGGCAGTCATGTGCCTGGAAAGCCTGGATTCTGGGGCTCAATTCTGCCTCCTGTAAAGACACTACTGTAAGCTCTGCGTGCTGCTGAGCCTGGCAGAGCAGGCCCTCAGACATCATGAGCCTGGATTCAGATGGCCACCTCTAAAGGTTAGTCAGTCATGGCATTTGTTCCATGAACTGTGATTTGAAATGTTCCATCTGCAGGACAGTAACAAGAAAGTCAGTCAGCGGGAAACAATAGTAAAATCAGGTCTGAACTTTCACAGGTGAGTAGGCAACTGAGGGTCACCAAAGTGGGAACGTTCAGTAAGCAGCAGGGTATATGGTCAGGAGCTAGGTCTTGACTAGAAATCCTAATTCAGGAGTCATCAATTTAGTTGAAGGCTTGGACATAGATAAGAAGAGAAGACTGCTGAAGTGAAACCCAGGGTACCACCCACATCTGAGGGTCAGGAGAAATGAGAGAAGCTCCTGAAGGAGAGTGAGAAGTAGGAAGTAGGCATTTAAATGTGGAAAAGTCTCGAGATAATCCTGTTCTGAAAATATAGCAAAGTAGATCACTTGAAAGCTTTCTGTTACAAAACACTTGGATAAGTGATATAAAATATGTCAAAAAAATTCTAATGCATAGCTGATAAATTAAGGAAAATTCAAATACAGAAATAGGAGCCAGATGTGGTGGCTCACACCTTTAATCCCAGCAATTCAGGGGGCTGAGACAGGAAGATCACTTGAGGCCAGGAGTTGGAGATCAGCCTAGCCAACTTAGCAAGACATCATCTCCCAAATATTTTTAATTAGCCAGGCATGGTGGCATGTGCCTGTAGTTCCAACTATTTGGGAGGCTGAGGTAGGAGGATCACGGGAGCCAAGGAGGTCAAGGTTGCCGTGAGCTTTGATCGTGTCACTGCACTCCAGCCTGGGTGACAGAGTAGGACTCTGCTCTAAATTAAAATAAAAAAGTAACAAATAAAAAAGATAAAAATGAGCAGAGTGAACAAGTGGCAACGGTTCTCTGCTGCGAAGACGTTTTTATTCATCTCAGGCACCGAGCAGTTTGGATATTAATTGCCACATGGAGATTGGAGAGAAGGCTTTGGACTTTGGCAAGGCATAGAGTTGAAACAGAGATTCTTGTATAAAGCTATAACATTTTATTTTTTTTCTATGTGTTTGAAGTTTTCCACAATAAAACGTTATTTTTAAATAAGAAATGGGCACCAGAAGTGAAACCCTAATGTAAAGTATGAATTTTGAGTGATGACGATGTATTGATGTAGGTTCATCAATTGTAAGAAATGTAGCATTCTCTGCAGATGGCAGGGTGGATGCTGACAGTGGAGAAGTCTGTGCATGTGTAGGGGCAAGGGTGATGTAGAAACTCTGTATTTTTTGCTCAATTTTGCTGCGGACCTAAAGTTGATCTAAAAATATGAAGTCTATAGAACAAAGAGAAAAAAAGAAATGAAGTCCTGGGGTTCCTGGCAGAAGCAGATCCAAACCTCTCCAGAAGACAGACACAGGCAGTACAGAATTCCCCACAAACGGGGTACTCGCAGTCATGAAATCATGGATATGAACAAGCAAGCGGCATGAAGATCAACACACACAACAACCAGTGAAATTAGAGCCTCAGAACTCGCAAAAACTAAGTACTTAGGAAAGTGTAGAAGTGTTTCATGTGATAAAAAATAAACCAAATCATAAGAAAGGAACTATTGACTTTTTAAGGGGGAAAAAAAGAGCATATTTTAAAGGAAATGACCAAAACTTCCACAAATAAAAAACTCAGTGAGGGAAAAAGTAAATAAATAAATAAATAAACCAAAAACCAATCACAATGAGGCTGGTCATGGTGGCTCACACTTAAAATCCCAGCACTTTGGGAGGCCAGGGTAAGAGGATCACTAGAGCCCAGGAGTTTGAGACCAGCCTGGGCAACATAAGTGAGGCCCATCTCTCTACAAAATAATAATAATAATAATAATAATTAGCTAGCATGGTGGCAGGTGCCTGTAGTCCCAGCTACTCAGGAGGCTGCGGTGGGAGGATTTCTTGAGTCCAGGAGGTTGAGGCTGCAGTAAGCCAAGGTCATGCCACTATACTCCAGCCTGGGTGTCAGAGCAAGACCTTGTCTCTAAATAAATATATATAAAATAAAATAAACGATAGTGAGTGAAAAAGCAGATTAGACACAACCAAACAGATAGTTTTTACACCTCAAAAATGAAAGATCTGTAGTTTATCCAGAAAATAGCACAGGGAAAAAAAGATATAGAATGCAGAAAGGAAGAATAGCAGTAAGAATTTGTATATATTGCAGAGGGGAGCAGAACTTGGTACAACCAATTTGTTTTTTGTTGATGGTGTTTGGTTGTTGTTTTTGTTTTTGTTTTTGAGACAGAGTCTCACTCTGTTGCCCAGGGTGGAGTGCAATGGCGTGATCTCGGCTCACTGCAACCTCCATCTCCTGGGTTCAAGCAATTCTCCTGGCTCAGCCTACCAAGTAGCTGGGGTTACAGGTGCCCACTACCATGCCCGGCTAGTTTTTGTTTTAGTAGAGAAGGGGTTTATACCATGTTGGCCAGGCTGGTCTTGAACTCCTGATCTCAGGTGAATGGCCTGTCTTGGCCTCCCAAAGTTCTGGGATTACAGGCGTGAGCCACTGTGTCTGGACGACAATTTCTTATACAATCTGCTTAAAATACCCACCACTCTCTTCAAATCTCCTCTTCTACCCTCACCTTCTGACTTGCATCAGACATTTCCTACGTCATACATACATCATACAGGATCCTACATCTAGGTTCCTGATCCTCTCTTTAAAGAAATGCACCTGATCCAGCATTTATAATTTATTCTTTCCTTCTCTCATCTAAAGCAAATATCACCTGAACCTATCCCCTCTCACATCAACAACAAGTAACTACATCAATTATTCCCTCTCCTCTGGCAATAGCCTCTTCCTCGCTCTTTGTTCATTTGCATCAGCACATAGACATGATCTTCGTCCCATCTAGCCATGATGTGACTTTTCTCTTTACAGTCACAGCCAAGATTCTCCCAATTTTAGTTTACTCTTAGGAGTTCTCATTTGTTTAATTGGAACTATTTCTTGCTGAGATTATTACTAAACTTCCATTTATGTGATTCAAGGAAATATTTCTCAGTTCTTATTTTGAACTCTGACATTTGGCAACATTACTCATTTCTTATTTTGATCTGGTTCTTTTATCCCATGGAGTAATATTTTTTCAACATATTTTGGTTCTAAGCAGTTCTAATATGTGAATAAAATTTTATTAAATCGTAACACTTCAAATAAACCTAGAATTACCATCAATGTACACTGAAGTGTGTATCAGTGTATACTACAGTGGTTTGCAAACCTAAAGAAGTGATTAAAGCATTTTCTTCAAATGAAAATTTATGCAGAAGTTTGATAGTCATTCATTCATTAACTTTTTCATTTACTAATTTATTAAGTACCTACTCAGTATGGACTCAATGTTCTAGTCAATGAAAGTACAATTATGAAAAAGTCACTTATTGACACACACACACGTACAAACCCACATATATTTGTCTCAAGGGCTCAGTCCTTGCATTCCTTTCCTTTTTTTTTTTTTCTTTTTTGTGAGATGGAGCCTTGCTCTGTCACCCAGGCTAGAGTGTAATGGAGCGATCTTGGCCCACTGCAACCTCAGCCTCCCGGTTCAAGCGATTCTCCTGCCTCAGCCTCCTGAGTAGCTGGGATTACAGGTATGCACCACCACATCCAGCTGATTTTTGTATTTTTAGTAGAGAGAGGGTGTCACCATGCTGATCAGGCTGGTCTCATTCTCCTGACATCATGATCTGCCCGCCTTGGCCTCCCAAAGTGCTGGGATTACAGGCCTGAGCCACCGCGCCTGGCCCCATTCTTCTTTATCTAAACTAATGAAATGAACCTGATGAGCTCATCTAGCCTCATGACTTTAAAATAAAATGCCTTCCAAATACTGATGAAACTTCAATCTTTATCTTTAACCCAGACTTCTCCCTGAACTTTAGACTCCTATATCCAATTGCATCTTAGATGCATCTCCTTAAATGTGTAATAGGCAACTCAAATTTACCATGTTCAAAGTCAAACTTTTGGGCTGGGTGCGGTGGCTCATGCCTGTAATCCCAGCACTTTGGGAGGCCAGTGGGGGGGGGGGTGGATCACCTGAGGTCAGGAGTTCGAGACCAGCCTGGCTAACATGGTGAAACCCCCTCTCTACTAAAAATACAAAAATTAGCCAGGCATGGTGGTAGGCCCCTGTAATCCAAGCTATTGGGAAGGCTGAGGCAGAAGAATCACTTGAACCCAGGAGGCGGAGGTTGCAGTGAGCCGAGATTGTATCACTGCACTCCAGCCTGAGCAACAGAGTGAGACTTGGTCAAAAAAAAAAAAAAAAAAGCCTAGCATGGTGGCTCATGCCTGCAATCCCAGCACTTTGGGAGGCTAAGGTGGACAGATCACGAGGTTAAGAGATGGAAGCCATCCTGGCCAACACGGTGAAAACCCATCTCTACTAAAAATACAAAAATTTGCTGGGCATGGTGGCAGGTGCCTATAGTCCCAGCTACTCAGGGGACTGAGGCAGAACTGCTTGAACCCGGGAGGCAGAGGTTGCAGTGAGCAGAGATCACGCCACTGCACTCCAGCCTGTGTGACAGAGTGAGACTCCATATCAAAAAAAAAAAAAAAAAAAAAAGATTGTCCAGGACTCTCCTGCCTGAGAGGTTGCAAGGCATTGTTGAGGATTTACCTGGGATCAGAGACAATGGCATCAATTTGAACAATGTTGGGGTTTTCCTCAGAAATCCTTAGCAACAAGGATATAGGAGCAGAGACGACAAACTGGTGGGACTGGTCCTCAGGATTGGGGGTTGAGCCAAGGATGGTGGAAGATCAAAGAGATGAGAGTGGTTGAACTGATAAACCATCAGATCTAGAAAAACAAATGAAGATTTAAAAGTTTTTACTAACTGGGAGGAAAAAAAGAGGTACTATGGAATTAAAATTTGCATGAGGTTGAAGAACAGACGTGGGAAATGAGACTGAAAGAGTTGGATATTTGTTGAGAATGTCGTCAGAAAACATGATGTTGCAGTTCAGATTTTCAGTGATGAGAAAACTCTGGACAGTGATGGAATACAGGGAGTCTTCAGTGAACCCCTTCATCCTCAAGATCCTTCATCTCCAATACTCACCAGAGATGGGGGATCTTGAGGCCGAAGGGGTTCACTGTCTGCAAAGATATTTGATGAATCATTTAGTTACAATACCCACATTCACATGAGTATTGGCAGGGCCAGAAGAGTGGAGACAATTGCTGCTAGGCCAGACAAGCATGAAAGAATGAGTCAGGGATCAGGAATGGCCAAGCTATTTGGGAGTGCCTGTACAGAAAGAGAAGGTGGCAATATTTACATGCAATCAAGAGTGTTAAGCATATTGGGTTATCTGGCCTCAAAGACTGGAATGAAATCTTGTGTACAATCGTTCATTGCTAGCACATGCTGAAGTCCACGTTTCTGTCGGAGGCCCACTGAGACCTTCCGAATGGAATTTTTGTCAAAAGATGTCTCGCGATCTTGGCACAGGTTCAGGGACTGGTCTGGACAAATAGGAGAAAGGAAATTGGAGAACCTACTGTGTACCAAACACTATACTGAGGACTTTACATAAATTTTCTCATTTAATCCTGCCAACAGTCCTGCTACGAGATAACTATTATTATCGCCTCCAACTGAGAAACAAAAGGAAGCTGAAGCTACTACAATTAAGGGTCCAGGCTTTGAACCAATACCTTTTTATGGGAAAGCATAATACTTTTTCCATTGTACAATATAAGATTCAGGCAATTTTGAAGGAACTGATGCCTCCCTCCCCGACATCCATGAATGGGCCCTGACTGGCTTAAGGTAACCCTCATCACCCCTTCACCTCAACCAGTGACTGGCTCCAGGATTGACATGAATGTGGCTCCAGAAGCTGCTGGCAGGCAGCAGGGGAGCCTGCTTTGATCCTAGAGATAATAGCAGCAAGTGGAATTGAGATGGATGGAGAAAAAGGAGGTCTTGGCCTCTTGAGTCTACATCTCTTCCATTATGTGAGCCAATAAACTCTCTTTTGTGATTAATCCAGGTTTGATCGGGATTCCAAACTGACTGAATACCAAAGTACGAAATGTAAGCATTTGCAAACAAACCAAGGCCTTCAGGAAATATGTAAAGAGCAAAACCTGCTTGGATGACACACCCACCTCCCTTTCAGCGTCTCATTCTTGGTTTCCCATCTACCTCCTCTGATAATGTCTAAAGACTCTCTAGGTGGTCCTGTTCCTGTCTCAGAAATAGGGGCATATGCATAAAAAACCTAGCAGTCCTCTTGTTTTCACCTTTGCCAAGCTTCTTCTCCCTAGACACTCACTCTTAGAAGTCTCAGAGTCAAACCAAGAAGAATTCAGGAGTTTCTCTTTGGCCCTGAGCTGACTGCTCGGCAACAGACTCATATCTCTCTGAAAATGTAAGCTTATCACACTGACATAGAGGTTGCTTATTTAGAAGAAGAAGAAGAAAGGCAATAATAAAGCTGAAATATGGCCTGGAATAGGGTACATAAGTTAGCTTCATTTGGTGCAATATGTGCTTAAATGCACTGTGTTAATCTTAGATTTAAAGGGAAGGAAGAAAATGCAGGAAAAAGAATTGGGAATTTCTCTAGAAGAAGAATGTGTTTAATCTTGCCTGATATTTCTTTTTAAAATTGATACGCTAAAGAAGGCTTTTAAATATTCTAAATACTTTATCAGATTTTTGAAAATGTCTATAAATACAGAAATACTCCTACCCCAAATTTTTATTTTCAGAAAGAAAAAGATCACAAAACTGGGTCAGTATTTGTTACTGATTCTTATATTACCTGCCAGATCATCAGAATGTGGGAGCTGTGTTCTGTTTAGTTCCTGGGTTAAGACACCAAGTCCCTCCCCTAAACTTCCTTGTAGTACAATAGAGTGAGTCATTGGGCCTAAACTACATATAACCTTTAGCAACGAAAGAATTATGATAACAAAGAGAGAATTATCTAGTAGGTCAGGAGTTGCCTGGCAGATAGGAGATGGAGATCATTTAATTTTAAGGACAGAAACTTGAGCTAATACTTGAAAGAGGGGAATATGACTGGGCAAACAGAAGGAAGGCATCTGAAAAGCTGTCACCTTGAGAGGTCGTTCCAGAGGTCCTGGAGGTGGAGGCAGAAATAGGTATTATTATCCAGTCTCTGCATTGTCCCTCATACCTAGTGCTCTTTTTGCCTTCCTGTGTCCACCACTCTCGCACACAGCATCTTTTTCTAATGTGCAGACAACCAGCTGACCATCCCGAACTCTACACTGGCCCCTGGCCATATAATCCATTCAAGCAACAGCACAGAGAGTGCAGGAGATGCATCATAACGGTGACAAAGTGACAAGAGCCCCGAGGCTCTGACACTTAGTAATATAAATATTTATGAAGCTAATAAGGACAGAGATGTACTGATTTGGATAACAAGGTGTCCCGAAAGGAATGTCAAAACTAGTTTTCAAAAACGGGGTTCCCCAGAGCCTCCCAAAGTCACAGAGATGTGCTCAGGCAGCAGACCCTGCTGACGACGGCCTGCATGAAATGCAGGGGCTCGGGAGCCGGCTATTTTTATCATCCTATATTGTTTATAGTTGGCAAACGCTTGATATTGTGTGAGTCTCCTCACAGAATTTATGAATCATTTCCCCAGTCACAATTCTGAAACGAACATTCTCCTACGCGTTTGTGCCAGACAGAAATTTCATTAGAAGTTTATCCTCGGGGTGTGTGCTTTAGACCAATTTTTTTTTTACAGGCTTAGATTTGATGTCAGAACCCTGAGTTCTGGTCTCTGCCTCACCTCTTGCTAGCTCATAACAGAGCTGTATCCGATTCTCTCTCTCCCTAGGCAGCGAGAGCATCTGTCCCACTCAGAAGAGCAGCAACAGTCCTGGAGAAAGGAACTCCGTTTCTCTCTCATTATATATACTCTCCATATGTTTAAATATTTACAAAACACACACACACATCAATGGAAACACAAAAAGCAGACCTAAGTTCATTATCAAAATCCTGGCTATGAACTTCCATTTTCTTTCCTGGAAAACATTTTTTGGGGATCTTTTGAACTCTAATGAAAATGTGGTGAAATTCACAATTGCACTATGTTTTAACCTGCCTGTTTTCTTTACCTGAAGGCTAATTATATACTTATTCAGATGTCTCTGACCCCAGATGATGAGAAAAAAAAGTACATTAAGTCATTTCTTGTTTTATTTAAATATTTATTGAACAGTTACCATTTTCATCAAATGCCTTTAGAGCATTTTATGAGCATTTCAAATATGCAAGTTTTATCTTCTTTGTACAGATGGGGTGACTACACAGAGTAGTTGAGATAGGCTGACTCACTCCTGTGCCAATCCCTTGACTAAAGTCCTCAAAAAAAAAAAAAAAAAAAAAAAAAAAAACCCAGATGGAGTTCCAGATTTTGTCTACAGAAAATAGTTCTGTTGCTACAGACAAAGCCTCAGCATTAAAAATGCCAAACTCTCCCATTCTCTAAAACTTTATATCATTTTTTGTTTTCTGGGTTTAGGTATGACTAACACCTAACATTCACAAAGAGACCAAATAGATATAGACAGGAATATAGATTAGTTTTAGATACAGATATGTATGCACAGAAAAGGAAGAGAAAGAATGTACAGCAAAATTGTAATCACTGGATTATCGCTGGGGAATCTCTGCGTGTTGTCATCGGCTCGTGTTTCCTATCTTTTGCTTCTTCTGTTTTTACATCATTTCAGTAAATATATAATTCAGGCCATATAATAACATTTTTACAGTGCTTCCACTTTTCCCTTCCTGTGCCTTCCTGAACAATGCATCCTCAAGCTATTTATGGAGGTAGAGCAAGACAGGCTGATAGGGATGGGACGGGCCATCGTGCCTCAAAGCAGGTATCAAAGCACATGTGGGGTGAAGAGGACATGCATGCAGGAGGGATGCCTGGCATGGCGTGTGGGAACCCAAGTGGTAAAGAGGCTGTCCAAGAGGTGGGGTGGCATGGGATGAGGAGTCAGTGTGCCAGCAAGATGAGAAGGGCATATCTGCAGAGGGCAGCCTAGTACTGGGAATCAGAGACCAAGCAAGGTAAGGAGTGTGTCTACACCAGGGGGCATGATCAGTGTGAGTTGGAGGGCGTTAGGAGGGCATCACACACAAGGGAAGCCTGGCATGAGTTGGGGTCCAGGCAGAATGAAAAGGGTGATCATGTCTAGGTGAAGCCTGACAATGCATGAAAGCCCAAGGGGCTAAGAAAATGCCCATGAGGATAGACGGAGGGCAGGTGGCAGCATAGAACTGGGTGTCAGAAACTAAGTGGGGAGAGAAGGCCTCTATGTAGGTTGTTCTATGTGTCCCTGTCAACCACATAATGCCTTGATAATGCTAATATTTCAGCCTCTTGATTATTTCTCCCAAAAAAAGAGAAAAGATATTTGGGCCCATGTCAACATGACACTGATGACACTGAATAAAAAGAAAATCTGCCACTAAGGTCATTTTGTGTTATTAAAAAATTGTTTAAGTCATTTGGAAAAAAAGTCAGTCTGTCACTGTTCATCTAATTTTGCCAGTCACAGACTCTCCCTTGTCTTCCTGGGCTTGAAGCAAAGCCTCCCCAGCTGTGTCTATGTGACGAGGCCAGACGCTCAGGCAGAACAAAGGCAATTTGAATGCCTGATTCACCCCCACAGGGCTCTAACAAAGGGGTTAGGCTTTGGAAAAGGGTAAAAATTCAGCAGACACAAGACAAGCATGCTATCCCACCTTGATTCTCATGCCCACTGTAGATACTAATGATTAGGCATTAAATACTCCTTCCCACCAGGAACCCATGCCTCAGAATCTTTTTCAACACAGGACTCCAAATCCCCATTACCAATCAGTAGAAGTTGCTACAAAAGATGAAATGTATTTGCCAATCTTGATATAAAAATAATTGAAATTTTTGCTTGATATGAGCTAGATCATATACTGTGGAAAAGAAAATGCAGCAAGATATCAAAATTTGCTCAAGATCTATGGGAAAGAGCAAGATGGAGACTGGCAACTGTGGAAACATTTTCAAATCCTAGAATTTGTAGGGGGTAACTCTTGTCAAATGCAACATTAGCCCTCCGCAGCCCCAAGAAACTCTGTAAGCGACCATTTAGCTGACCTTGCAGGACTATAATAATCAAGGTAATCAGAATCACCTGAAAGCTTCACAGCACGTCAAGAGCAAGACCCACACCACTCTCCCAGAAGCACACGGACCTTTTCTAAAACCAATTATTGGATAGCCACGCAACACCCAAGGAGTGAGCTGCTTCTAGTACAACCGTTTCTTTCAAAGCCTTAGGGAGGCACAGAAGCATCCAGGAGGTTTGAAGGAAGGAAAAGTATAAATCACACAATTTCTCCTTGCAAAACACAAGAGAATGCATGTTAATAACATTCAAGCTTTGAGTAATCATGGTAATAGCTACCATTTACGGAGAACTTCTAATGGCCTGGGTACTTTAGTAGCATTGGGTCATTTAATAATGGCCTGGGTACTTTAGGAGCATTGGGTCATTTAATACACAATAAACCTTGACGTAGGTAGTTTTAGCTCCATTTTATAAATAAAGCACTACAGCTTATACCCATAGGAAATTGCTCAAGGTCACACAGAACTGGGATTCAAATTCATCTGGGCTTGCCTGGTTCCGAAGCCTGGGTCCTTAACTTTATGTAAAATTGTTCCTCTACCCCACGCAAAAATGCAATAAAGAGAAAGGATATTTCGAAGAAAGCAAATGCAGATGACATTTGGAAGATTAAAACTCCATTGCTCACAAAATTGGGCATTTCCCTGGCAGGTCTTTCTTCTCCATTGGAAATCAAATATTCATTCACGAGAGCCTGTCAGTTGGACAAAGAGAATGACAAACACTGTCTTTAAGAAGGAAAATGCTCTCCTGGGGGAATGGAAAGAATCTGTAGCCCACTATAGCATCTGAGAGGGAGGAAAAGTGAAGAAAACTTTAGGATACACTCTCACCTTCTGTTGACTCTCAGAGGCAGCATTGTAACCAGAGCTCCCAAGAGCTATGGGAGAAGTAGTCAGATGGGCTCTTCAACTGACTTAAAAGTAATCACAGGAATCTAACAGAGGGGGCAACAGGAGAATGAAACCGCATGTTGACAAGAACAAAGGAATAAACATCACTGTAAGTCTAATTCAAGTTCTGACAGATGCAAACTAAAGGCATGGTCAGTCATGCTGTGTTACCCCGTGATTCCAAAAATGAGAGAGATTTAAATGGCGTTATGTTATTGGGTAGACTTAAGTAAAGAGAGGAGCCGAAAATACAACTATAAGAAAGAGGAATGAGCAAAGTAGCAAGAAGGGAACTGAGTCATTAGGGACAAAGATGGCCAACAGTCCAAGAAGAGAGAGTCAAGGGAGGGCCATTAGAAGTAACACAGGATAGCTAATAATGAGGATATAGAAGATAGCATAGAATAATTAGGAAGGAAAAGGCAGATTGGAGAAAAAAGTAAACAAAGGGTGGGGGCTGCTATGGCTTTAATGCAGCCACACATCAAAGAGGAGCTGGTCACAGTGAAGACTGCAGAGACCCTGTGTAGCAGCAGGGCTTTAAATATTTCAAGATACTATAAATTTAATATTTCTTTCAAGAAACATTTTAAGTGCTTTACAAATAATAACTCGTTTGATCCTCATAATAATTCAATGTTATAAGATAGGAAGTATTATTAACCCAATTTTACAGATGAGAAAATTGAAAGAGAGTTGAACTGACTTGCCAAGATCACACAGGTAGAACATGGTGAAGGTAAGAGTTGTGCGCTGGCAGTTGGGGGCTGGAATACACTGGTCATAACCACTCTCCCTTGTTGCCTTTCTGGCTTATTACATATCAGAAATAAACTGATTACAAATATTTGATACTAAGGAGTTACATTTCTAGGTACTATATTATGGAAAAATTTTTTGCTATTATTTAAAACCACCCATCAAGAGCAGAGAATATCTGTTGTGAGTTGAATTATGTTGGCCTCCCCAAATTCATATATTGAATTCCTAACCACCAGTACCTGAGAAAGTGACTGTATTTTGGAGATAAGGTCTTTAGAAACATGATTAAATTTAAAACGTGATCATTAGGGTGGGCCCTAATCCAATATGACTAGTGTCCTATTGAAGTGAAGTGAAGTGAATTTAAGAAGTGAAGACTGGTCAGGTGTGGTGGATCACACCTGTAATCCCAGTATGTTGGGATGCCAAAGAGAGAGGATCACTTGAGGCCAGGAATTAAAGGATGCAGTCAGCTATGACTGTAACACTGCACTCTAGTCTGGGCAACAGAGTAAGACCCCATTTCTGAAAGAAAAAAGTAAAGAAAAGGAAAAGAAAAGAAAGAGAGAGAAAGAGAGAAAGAAAGATAGAGAAATAAAGAGAAAGAAAGAAAGAGAAATAAAGAGAAAGAAAGAAAGAGAAAGAAAAAGAAAGAAAAGAAAAGAGGGAGGGAATGGAGATTAGGAAACAATCACATACAGAGGGAGGACTATGTGAAGACACAAGGAGAAAATGGCCATCTATACTACCAGCCAAGAGGACAAAAAAACAGCCCTTAAATAAACCATCCCTGCCAAAACCTTGATATCAGACTTCCAAATACATGTCTTTTGAGCCACACAGTCTGTAGTACTTTGTTGTGGTAGCCCTAGCAAACTAATAGTGTATAGTAATGTAAACTACTAATTGCTGTGATTTGAGCTGACTACAAAAGGGTTTCTGAGAAACATAAATCCAGTAACACACAAATTGGATTTAGAGGTATTCAGGTTAATAATTGGAAGAATAATTATTTATCCTCTTTTACTTATGTCAACTAGGACAGTAATAGCACAGAGGCAAGAGGATAAATGAAATTTAACTGTTGTAAGAATGCTATATTGTTTAGGAAGTGGTAGTTAATAAAATTAAGTCAAAATGCATGTTGTAATCTGCAGTAGCTGCTGGAAGGAAAATACAAACAAGGGTATAATTTAAAAGCTGATAAATGAGACAAAGATAAATAATTTAAAAGAAAAGACTTGTTTATTATAAAAGAAGACAAAAGGAAGCAACAAAGGAATAAAGAACAAATGGGGCAAATAAAAACCAAATTGCAATGTGATTGACCTAAATATAATTATGTTAAGAATTATAATTACATTGAAATGCATTAAACATTCAAATTAAAAAATAAAAAATATTCAGACTGGACAAAACCACCAAAGCCCAATAATATTCTGCTTACAAGATACCCTTTAATTAATTTTAAATAAGGATACCCTTCAATTAAAGAATAGAAAAATATACAGCACTAAGACTTTACTCAAAAGACAGTTGGTGTGACTATACTGATAACAAAGTACACATTAAGTCAAGAAGTACTACAGTAGAGAAAGAGGGGTACAACATAGTGATAAAAGGATCAGGACATGAAGCTACAGTCCTAAAACTGTACGCACCCAATAACACAAATTCTAAATACAAAGAGTAAAAATTCACAAATGGAAAGAGGCAAATTCAAAATGGTAGTTGGGAATGTAAACACACTTCTCTCAAAAGCATAGAAAACATAGACAGAATATCAATAAGGATAGAGGAGATTTCAAACATAAAAATAATCAAACTGGTTTACCTGAAATTAATAAAACACTGTATCCAACAGCAGAATATGTACCTTTTTGAAGTACATGAGGAATATACAACAAAATAGGTTATAAAATGCCATAAAGGAAGTCACAACACATCTTAAAGGATAAAAATAGTAGAGTATGTTTTATGACTGGGGAGAATTAAGTTAAAAATAAATAACAGAAAGATAACTATAAAAATCTCCAAATATTTAAAAATAAAATAACACTCTTAAAAACAATTAATAGATCAAGAAAAAAATACAATGGAAATTAGAAAATGTTCTGAAGTAATAATGAAAATTCAACATAGCAAAATAGTGTCAAACAATTAAGACAGTACTTAGAGGAAAAATGTATAGGTTTAGATCATATATTTAAAAAGAGTAAGGTTTAAAATCAAAAACTAAGATTTTATCATTAGAAGCAAGAATGAAAGATCAGCGAATGAAGCCCAAATAAAATATGATAAAGAACATAATAAAGAATAATAAAGATAAAAACAAACATTTATGAAATAGGAAGCAGAAGCAGAATGATTTTTAAAATGGTTTTTTGATAAGAATAATATAATTGATAAACACTGAGCAACACTGATCAAGAAAAAAAGAAGGTAAATTTAGCAATATCAAGAATTAAACAATTATCTATAAATCTTATAGACATTTAGAAAATAAATATTATGAGCAATTTTATACCAATAAATTTGACTTCTTAGATAAAATGGTTAAATGTCTTGAAAAACAAAACTTGCTAAAATTAACACAAGAAAAAGTAGAAAATTTGAATTGTCTAACATCTGTTAATAAAATTGAACTTATGATTTAAAACCTTCCCACAAGGAAAACTACAGCTTCAGATGGCTTCACTAGTGAGTTCCACCAAGCTGTTAATGAAGAAATGATACCAAATTTATACTAACTCTTTCAGAGAATAGAGAGAAAATTCCCCAATTCATTTTATTATTAGCAAACATAAACAATATACTAATTTTAAAAACTCTAAAAATTCAAATCCAGAAACTATGAAATGGATGAGAAATTGTTAGCAAGTGGGGTAGCTCCAGGTGTGTGCTGCCAGTTTAACACATGAAAGTCATTCGATGTGATTAATTTCATTAGTATAATAAATATGAAAAATCCTATAACCATCTCAGTATGCAAAACAAGTATTTAATAAAATTTAACAACCATGTAAGATAAAAACTTCCAGAAAACTAGAAATATAAGGAAAATGTATTCACTTAATAAAGTGGTAAAATATTATACGTATTCTTCCTATAGTGAGGAACAAGATAATCATCACGTCTATTCAACTTTCATTATTATTATTCCAAGACAGTGGAATAAAACAAAAATAAAAAATAAATAAAGGGAAGAAAGTGTAGTAGGTTGAATAACGACAACCCACAGACACCGAGTCCTAATCCCTGGGACTTGAAGGGCCATACCTATGGGCAAGGTGGCTCTCTTTAGCCAAGGGCAATGCCCTGAGAGGGACTCAGCTGAGAGCTATCAGCTACCGACCAACCTATCAGCTGGGGAAGTAAGAACTTCAGTTCTTAAAGGGGGATCTGGAGAGTGGACAACCAGCTTCCACCCTTCCCTACCAGGTCAGACTGACAACAGGCTGTTTCCAGAAGTCCCCTTGAAATCTATTAAATTGTTTGCAGGTGGTTTAATAGTTTAGCAGAAAACAAAGTTTATTCCATATATATTTTACATTAGAAATGTACAAATAAGTTAGGACTTTAACAAAAATCTTTTGTATTTTTAATAATGGTTACATCCTTAAATGATCTGTGTATGCTAAAATGGCTGGGTGAATCTCATTGTCTTGGTTAGCATTCAGTTACTAGATCCAGGGCATCTTGGCTAACATATTTTCAGGTCACTGGCATATAGTGTTTTATGTTGTTTCATTTATATTTTTCTCATTATTATTTTGGTGCATTGCATCATCAAATGACAAAAAGGAATTATTGGCTCAAACATGGTGCACTGATGCATGAAAGAAGTGATGAAAATAGAACCTAATTACGACTAAGAATAACAATAAATATTAAGAAGGAAAAGAATTCCAGTACAATGTGTATTCTGAGACAAATCAGGATTTTGCAGCAGCTGATAAACATATGAGCAGGAAATATAATAATGAATAGACAAAAACTGCATTTCTTTGGGTATTTGCTTCTAGTGCTTCTAGTGTGTTGCTGTTATACTTTGTCAAATATTGGCAGAAAACCACTGAATAAGCGTGTATCAATTTGCAAAGACAGTCCCCTAACTTGTAAACCAATTTAGTTGTCCTGGAAGAACAGTAAATAATGCTTTTCAGTACAAAAGTAATGACTTTAGTCACTAAAAGTAAGGAAGAGACCAAATCCACAACGTCATCATTTCTAAGTTGCATTTCTTACAGCAAAAATAGGACAAGTTACATGACTGCCAAAAGTCTTATAAAATAGGAGCAGAGTTTATGAAATGATGCTCAAAGAAAATGCAAAAACATGCTATTGGCACAAATCCTTTCTGAAATGGAACATCAAGCAAAGAAATGGCCTCCAACGAGGAGGAACAGTCATGTATGTGTGTGCAAGAAAATAATTTGCTTCAGCCAGGTGCAGTGGCTCACTCCTGTAATCCCAGCACTTTGGGAGGCTGAGGCACGGGGACTGCTTGAGGTCAGGAGTTCAAGACCAAACTGACCAACATGGTGAAACCCTGTCTCTACTGAAAATACCAAAAAAATGTTAGCCAAGCCTGGTGGCGCATGCCTGTAATTCCAGCTACTTCGGAGGCTGAGGCAGGAGAACTGCTTGAACCTGGGAGGCAGAGGTTGCAGTCAGCTGAGATTGTGCCACTGCACTCCAGCCTGGGTAACAGAGTGAGACTCCATCTCAAGGAAAAGAAAATAGTTTGCTTTGTGAATGATGCACAAAGCATGAATCACACTTGGCAAATGTACAATACACATAAGAGGGATACTTCTATCTATTTATTACTGAAAATCAATACTATCTAAAAATTGCAGCAATTATTCATTGGCCTGATTTTTAGTTTGGAAAGATGCGTGTTGGCATCATTACTAACAGGGTACCAATCTCCAGCATGGAAAAGTGAGCTTCCTGAATGGGAACCCCTAAATACCAATCTTTACACTGCTTTATTCACAGGTGATAGTTGGGGGTCAGTGATGTGCCTCTGGACCTTGATTCAGTGTTGAAGAAAATAGTGAAAACTGTTGAAGCACTTGTTTTTCCTTAGTGTACATGTTTGAACATGCTGGGCAAAGAAATGGACAGCAAGGATAAGACCCTGCCATCCACAGAGGAAAAAAAACTCACATGAACAATATGAGTTTCTGAAGTTAGCAGAGAAATAAGAAAACATTTCGTTATGACATAGCAATTGTGGTAAAGACTATTTCTCTGATTTCAAGTAACTTAATTGAAGAGGTTAACTCAGCAATACATGCAGGGTCATAAATAACCTGCATGTATCCCATGAGGACTCAAGTGTCCTGATTTTAATCAAGATTCATGGCTGTGAGCAGTGGCTCACGCCTGTAATCCCAGCACTTTGGGAGGCTGAGTCCTGCAGGTCACTTGAGGTCAGGAGTTGGAGATCAGCCTGGCCAACATAGTTTAACCCCGTCTGTACTAAAAATACAAAAATTAGCTGGGCATGGTGGCAGGCACCTGTAACCCCAGCTACTCCACAGGCTGAGGCAGGAAAATTGCTTGAACCCGGCAGGTAGAGGTTGCAGTGAGCCAAGATGGTGCCGCTGCATTCCAGCCTGGGAAACAGAGTGAGACTCCGTCTTAAGAAAGAAAAAAGAGATTTATAGGAAGTCCATCTAATGAATTAAGTAGCTGAATTGCTAAGAATTCAACTCTGTCTCAATAATTGATTTTTTTTTTTCACTCATTAGCGGAGGAAATTAACCATGGATCATGAACAGCTGTAAAATCACATCCAACTATTTGAACAAAATATTTTTTAACGTCCAGGACAATTGTAAGTTAGCAGTGAGTTCATTAGTAATCTATGTTCCACTGTCTCCCAAGTTATACTTTAGAATCTTCCAGCATTTCATTGTGTCGGCTTCTGAGCACCAACCAAGCCACCAAACACCTACCACCATTCCAGATAATTTATCATTGTGAATTAAGCATTTCTAATTAGCAGAAATAAAAAGTAGAAAAGAAGTTGGCTTGGAATCCACTCTATGGCTCAAGTTATCCACCCTCTAGCTGGATACAATAACTTTGTTCAAAGTTGAAAATGTCATCCCACTCAAAGATGTGAGATTATATTTATTTTATTTCTCTATTTTTAAAGTATTTTAAATATCATTATTTAGATTTTAATATTTTATTTTAAAATTATTTTAAATACATATTTTTAAATATTATAATTTACATATATTCCAAATTAGTGATTTTTTACAAAAATATATTTCCCTGAAGTAGTGGTCTATATTTGTTTTAAATTGGCTCGTGTTTGCCAAACAAGAGGTTCCCCACTGTTGGAAGTGATGCTGGAATTATGATGTAAAGGCGGCCATCTTAAAAAAGACCAACCCCAGCCAAGAACAAAAGCCAGAACAAGCTCCTTCCCTCCCATGTGAGTTCAGCTGTATAAATGACCAAGGATACTGCTGGGCACATCATAGGTGCTAAAAAGAAAATCTGTCACTGCCACCTCCTCTCATTCCTAGCACTAATTATCTATCTGGTTTTATTAGAGTTATAAGTGAGATACAGAGCATTTCATTCCTTATTCTAAGGGGATATTTTGCATGGAGCCAATAGTACATGGATCCATAAAAGGCAGAAAACACATCACCTCAATAAGAAGATTCTTTAGTTGATCAAATATCCCATTTTCATTTCCTTCCTGGATATATGGGAGACTATACTTTCCAACTCCTAAGAAGTGAAACAGGGCCGGGCATTGAGATGTGGGTGGAAGTGCTGTGTAGCAAAGCCTTTGCATCAATCTCTAGTCTTGTTAGTTGTCTTTTATTTTCTCTTCTCCTGGTTTTAAGGGGCATTTGTTGAGGTTTCTATGTATCTGTTATCCCAAGTCATATAGAGAGCACTGGGCATGAAGTATAAACAATAAATTACCTTTGGCTCTGTTTAAAACTCAGATTTGTCTTGTTACTCATAGTGACAAGAGGCAGACAAATGCCAAGTCTGATGGGGCATGTACCCTGTGGAGCCCCACCTCCAAGCCAAAGACAGTTTAAAGCCTGAACGCCAAGCCACAAGTTAAATCCTCCAACCAGACTGACAACTTGTCTTCCTGTTTGGCATGCTTTCCAACAGTTGATCCCCACCCTTCGCCTATTTTACATATACCTACCCTCTGCTGATTGGTTTGCTACACTGTCATGCCCACCTTTGAGTGGTGCCTTCACTGTAACCTTTTTTGCATACTCACAAACAAATCAGCATGCACTCCCCAACCTGTGCCTATAAAGACCCCCGACTCAATTGGTAGAGGGGGATGCGGCCTGACTTCAGGGAACAGACAACCTGACTTTGGGGAAGATGGCCTGCCCTTCCTGTCCCCTCTCCAACTCCCCTCTCTGCTGAGAACCATCTTCATTGCTCAGTGAAATTCTGTCTTCGGCCAGGCGCGGTGGCTCACGCCTGTAATCCTAGCAATTTGGGAGGCCAAGGCAGGCAGATCACCAGAGGTTAGGAGTTCAAGACCAGCCTGACCAACATGGAGAAACTCTGTCTCTACTAAAAATACAAAATTAGCCAGGCATGGTGGCACATGCCTGTAATCCTAGCTACTCAGGAGGCTGAGGCAGGAGAATCGCTTGAACCCAGTAGGTGGAGGTTGCGGTGAGCCGAGATTGTGCCACTGCACTCCAGCCTGGGCGACCAGAGAACAACAGTGAAACTGCGTCCCCCCTAAAAAAAAAGAAAAAAAATTATCTGACTTCATCATCCTTCAATCATCCACGTGATTGCATTCTTCTTGGACACCAGACAAGAGCTCAGGACTCCCAAAAGTGCGGGTACCCAGAAAGGCTGTCACACCGGCCCTTTGCCCTCGCTGGTGGATGGCAGCTGTCATTGGACCAGCTGAGCTGCTCACCCACCGCGGTCTGCAGACGGTGGAACTGAAGGAGCACCGTAACAGCTGCTAGCACACCGCCGCCGTCTGCAGACAGTGGAACTAAAGGAGCACTGTAGCACCCCCTCTGTGGCTTCTGGATCACGGGCACCCTCGCCTGGGTGACACAGCATTCCCCTTGAGGCAATATGTCTGGTCTGGCCCAAGCCCTGCACGGAGCTCACTCCTGTGTCAGCGTCCGGAGCAGCCAGCCAGATCCTGCACTTGCCCGCTCATGTGCTCCTTCCCGCAAGGGGTTGAGCACGGTGGGCCGAGTAGACAGGGTGCCTCTTCTGTGAGTCCAGAGAAGGGGCTAAGAAAAGTCCTGCATCATGTGGATGGTGGAAATCTACCTTTCCCTAATTATCTTCTTTTGAATCTGCCAGCAAGTTACTTTTTTCTCCAGCTAGGTTCGAGATTCCTTGAATTTCAATTTCCTTATCTATCATATGAAAATGGAAATATTATATAAATACCACTTGAAGCAGCATGGCAGCAAGGAAGGAGTTTGGTCTTGGGCATCAGACGAACTGGCTTCAAACTCCAGTTACTAAGTTCACTCACATTTATTCAACCACAATTTACTGTTTAGAATGTGCTAGGCACTATGCTAGATGCCAGCTGGGAGGATACAGAGCTACAGGCCATGGTTTCTACTGCTCTCAAAGACTGGTATCTGAGCCTTGTTACCTTCTGCCTTCTGAGCCTACTCCTACCTCCTTTCGAAAGGGCCATTTCTACTTATGTCCCAGGTCTCCACATAAATTCACTTCCAAGTGAAACGTAGACATGGTCTTAGGAGACAGAATAGAGGCCCATCCTCTATGCTCTCTCATAAGAGCAATGGGAAGTCCTGTTAATTTTACCCACCAAAGCGGTCCATTTTCCTCTGTCTCTAGCACCAGCCCTCTGGCCCACATGACATTCTTTCATCTCTTGCCTGGACTTCTATAGTGGTCTCCTAACTATTCTTCCCCATTCTCTTTTGCTCCTCAAATCTATGGGCTACCCTAGAGCCAGATAGATCTTTTCAAAAATCAAACATGATCTAATTCCTGTTATTCAATAGCCACAGTAAGTCTTCACCCATAAAACCTTTCGCTGTGTTCCCATTGCTCCTAGGAGAGAGATCAGAAGCCTTCATGTGACAAAATGCCTGGCTTTAAACACTGCCTCTCCTATCTGCACCAGCCACCCTGACTTCCTTTCTTTTCTCCCAGAAAAGAAAGCCTTCTGCAAGGGGCTTTTTTAATGCAGTATTCAGTCTGCCTAATAGGCTGTCTCACCATCTACCTCTTCAACTGGCTTTAATCCTCTTTCAATCATCACTTCCTGGAGGAAGGTTTCCCTGGGATCAATTCCTCCAGTATAAGTTCACATAGCCCATGTACCTCTCCTTAGCATTTATCTCCGTTGTAATTTTACCTTTTATTTTAAAAAAAATTGTGTAATTCTTTAACGCATGTCTTTCCTCCCTGCACGCTCATTCTACTTCCGTGTTAAGCTCTGTGGGGTCAAGGACTGTGTCTTTGCTTTTGTTCACTTCAGCTCCTGACAGTGTAGGAGCTCAGTATTTGACTAATCAAATAGAAGCAGCTGAAACATTTTTAAGCGGAGTTGGGGTCTGAGGCAGGTAGGATGCCATCAGATTTATTTGGGCTACAGTGGATTGGAGGGTTGAGACTAGAGCAAGAAGGAACGGAGACTGATTCGGATATTATTACTACAATGAGAGATGATGACAGCTTGTTTGGGAGATGGTAATGACAGTCAGAGAAGTGTATGGATTTGATAGCCATTTAGGATCAAAAAATGACAGCACTTGGTCATGGCTTAGGCTATGAGAGAGTGTCAGAACGGGAGGAATCAAGGATGATGTTTTCTAGGACCCTGAGCAATTCAATGGAAGGAGTGTCAAACTTTAAGTCAGAAGACCTTGAAATAGGTCCAGTCTAAAGATAGGTTTCTTTGGGAAGGGGACCTAGAGAAGGTTCCGGGATTTGTCTGTGGACTTACTGGAGTATTTCTAGAGTCATTTTTGCAAGAGATCATTTTTGAGTTCCAGCATAAGGGCACTCAAAATTTATGGCAAGGTCACTATCTGATTTTTTTAAACACCTGATGATTTGCAAAACTGCTCAGAGTCTTAGCAAACGATGCAAATGAGCCTTCAGCTCAGGGTGCCAGCATTTCTTGCCTTAACTACTTTTACATGGAAATTGTATTAATCTTGCACCAACTTATTTGAACGGCTTGCTGTTGTCGAGGGCTGTATTCCCAACTCATTCTCCTACTTAAAACTGGGATATTAGATGATTAAGAAGTTTCTGATCCTTCTGTTCCCTTGATGTTTTGATAATAAAAATATCTTCTTCTAGAAAGAATAAGCTAAGGTGACCTTGTTTGTAGTATGAGCCCATTGTGATCTGATTCATTTCCTTCCTAATAAACCCAAAGAGCTTCCCACTTATCCACTTAGTTTTTCACTGGTTCTCTCAGCTCAGTTTAGAGACCAAAAAAATAAAAGGTACATAATGTTTTGTTGGTACAAGGAAAATTTTTGAGACATGTACCCTATACTCCCACAAGAATTTGGAAATAAACATGGCTGATTTAGAGTAAAGCTAATAAAAAAAAGACACCCCTGATGAATGAGATTATCTGCTGGTAAAAATAATTGCAGAGATGAGCTATCAGCATGCAATTGATGAGGCCTGGAATTAATCTCAAAGATGAAATGAGGGACTGTATTAGTTTCCCAGAGTTGTCAGAAGTGTCATAAGCTGGGTAACTTAAACAATGGAAATTTATTCTCTCAGAGTTGTGTGTAGTCTGACATCACGGTGTCAGCAGGATGGGTTCCTTCTGAGGTCTGCCAAGTTTGTTCCATGCCCCCTCCTAGCTTGTGGAGTTTACTGGTAATCCTTGCCATTCCTTGATTTGGAGATTGGATCACTCTAATCTCTGCCTTCATCTTCACAAAGTGTTCTCCTGCATGCATATTTGTCTCTGTGTCCAACTTCCCCCTTTTTTATCAGGGCATGGTTGGACTGCATTAAGATTATTATCTTAACTCGATCATCGGCAAAGACCCTATTCCCAAATAAGGTCGCATTCACAGGCACTAGGGGTCAGGCTTTAACATGTTTTGGGAGGACACCATTCAGCCCCTAACAGGGTAGTAAAGTTTAGTAGGCCAAATGGTAATTCATTGTATCCAGAGTGCCTTACCTGAAGAAAACCTTTGTGAACACAGCAAAATTCAGCCTAGAGAATCAAGGAAAGGTCAACCAGACAGAAAACATTTGGCAGCAGTGAGGGAGGGGCTTGGGTCAGTGGACTACATGGAGGATTTTCTAACTTTGTAAGTAGTGGAAGCATTTTTTTTTTCCTAATGAAATCTTGAGCAAAACCCCCAATAAGTAAAACAAATACAGGTAGAGCTGTTCTAGTGGCACCTTAGGTAGAAGGCCCAGAATTCTATCCACTGAACCTCCTCTCACCCATCAAGGGTACCCTGTCCCTTTGACAAATGTATTTAATTAACAGTGGACTCACAGACAAAACTCTCAGAATATGTCACTGGCCCAGTCAACTCCTCTTTTTCTGAATATACGTTCACTAAGAAATCTTTTGATTATAACATGTTTAACACAGTCAATGTCTTTGCAGGAAGAGATTGTCCTGAGAAGACAATTCGTGTGTCTAGTCTCTTTAACAATTACACTTCTGCTTACAGAGTAGTATATTGTTTTGGTTTATATGTCAATTTCACATGTATTTATCTATCTTAGTGTCAGTGCCCCAAAGCCCTTTCACCTCTTGGTGCTGTGGTCGGGGCTGCAAAGCAGAGAAACAGACTCTAAAGACCTCATGAGGCCACAGCAGCGCAGGAGACCTGGCTTTGGTTCCCAGTCAGGCCCTGAACATGACCTCACTGCTCCCCTCCAATTTCCTCCAATTATTAAACTGTATACGATTGAGGCATCCCAATATCTACTCCAGCATCTTTTCATTTAAAACCCTTTTTGTTGTTTTAAACCAATATTTCTCAACCTCAACACTGACATTTTGAGTCAGATACTTCTTTGTCGGGGAAGGAAATAGCCTATACATTGTAGGGTGTTCAGCAACATCCTTGACCCCTACACACTAGACACCAGGAGCACCACCCAAGTTGTGACAACCAAAAATATCTCCAGACATTTCCAAATGTCTTCTGAGTGGGTACCACTCCTGACTGAAAACCACCATTCTGAATGCGGACTCTAGAACCAGGGAAATTATTCCTAACATTGTCTCCAGGGGAGATGGTAGGCTCGAAGCAGAGTTGACCAGTATCTGCCACAGATTGCTGGACTTTTTCGCCATGTAACTTCAGTCCTGTGAGGTGTTTCATCTCATTTACCAAAGGGGAAATGTTACTGAAATACCGAGGGTTCAGTCTAGGTCCTGCCACTCACTGCACAGAAAGCTAATCACTGAAATGAGTATTGCCAAGGAAGACAGCTTTAATCGGGTGCTACAGCCAAGGAGATGGGAGCACAGTCTCAAATCTATCTCCCTGACCAACTAAAAGTAGGGGTTTATATAGCAGGGAAGAAATGTAACAGTGTGTAAGAAAACACTGAGGAAGTGGAGGCATCTGGTGCCCTGATCTGGTGAGTCTAAGTTTCAGTTTTTTTTTTTTTTTTTTTTTTTTGATAGAGTCTTGCTCTGTCTCCCAGGCTGGAGTGCAATGGCGTGATCTTGGCTCGCTGCAACCTCTGCCTGTTGAGTTCAAGCAATTCTCCCTGCCCCAACCTCCTGAGTAGCTGAGACTATCGGCACCTGCCACCATGCCTGACTAATTTTGGTATTTTTAGTAGAGATGGTGTTTCTTTCACCTTGTTGGCCAGGTTGGTCTCGAACTCCTGACCTCAGGTGATCTGCCCGTCTCAGCCTCCCAAAATGCTGAGATTACAGGTGTGAACCACTGCACCTGGCCCTTTGATACTTTTTTTTGAGAGGCCTGATGGTCCTTTCCTGAGGAAGGCACTCAGATAAAGCAAATACAAGTTTCAAGCTTATTTAACAGCAGAAGGATCAATTTCTATGTTTATCAAAAAGAAAAGTCTATGGAACTATTGGGTCAGTTTCATAAATACCCCTCTGGAAAGTGTTACAATATGTGTAAGGGCTGTTTGTTTCCAGAATAAGAAACAGAATATTCACCATTCTTCCACCTATGATGGTCAGAGTAGGTTTCCCTACTCTAGAGGTTTCACATCTAAAATGGATATTGAAGTAAAAAGAGAAGTTTCTAGGCAGTCAAAATACAAAAGAGGAATGCAAGCGAAAAGGACAGCTAGCGTAAAATACACGGGCCCAAACTCTAACTACTTCCAAAGATAGTTTGATTACTCCTGCTAATTTCAAACAAATCATTCAATTGATCTTTTTTAATGGAATTTTTAAACAGTCATTCCTAAACAGTATGCCATGTAGCCCTGGGTATTTTCTATATAAAATGGGAGACAAAGTATTACGAATGAGAAGGCATCACTGATACAGTTACTATAAACACAGACTCATCTTCATAGATGAAAGTTGCCCCAGGGGTTCCCTAGGCCTCGGAAGGATTTTTTTTAATGTTGGAATGTCCTAACACATAAAATGTATGTTTTTAAAAATCACAGTAGAGCAATTTTTCTCTTTTCTTTCATATGCCCAAAGCTATACATATTTTACGTTTACAGCTCAATGAGTTTGGAGATAAGTATACACCATTGAAACAATCACCACCATCAAGGCCATGGATGTACTCATCGCCTTCCAAAGTTTCCTCCCACTCCATTTCTTTCTTTATTGTGAGAACACTTAACGTAAGATCTAGCCTCCTAGCAAATTTTAAGCATTCAGTTCAGTACTGTTAACTACAGGCACTCTACTATCTATTCGATTTTCAGAATTTGTCTTTCATAACTGAAATGTACCTTTTGACCATTATCTCCCCATTTCTCCCAACTCCAAGCCCCTGACAACTATGGTCCGACTCTCTGTTTCTATGAGTCTATTTTAGATTCCGTACAGTGATATCCTACAGTATTTGTTTTTCTGTTCCTGGCTTTTTTCACCTAGCATTATGTCCTCCAGGTCCATCTACATTGTTGCAAATGGCAAAATTTTCTCTTTATTGGTTCCATTGTATGTATATATCACATTTTGTTTAGTCATTTGTCCACTGATTGACATTTAGGTTGTTTCCATATCTTGGCTACTGTGAACAGTGCTGCAATAAACACGGAAATGCAGGTATCTTTGTAAGATTCTGATGCCAGTTTTTTAGATAGATATTCAGGAGCAGGATTGCTGGATCATATGGTAGTTCTATTTTTAATTTTTTGAGGAACTCCCATACTGTCCATAAAGACTGCCAATTTACATTTCTAGAAAGACTGTACCAGGGTTTCCTTTTCTCCACATCCTCACCAACACTTCTCTTCTTTTAAAAAAAAGATAATAGCCATTATTACAGATGTAAAGTGATATCTCTTTATGGTTTTGATTTGCATTTCTCTGATAATTAGTGATGTTGAGCACATTTTTAAATACCTGTTGGCCATTGTGTCTGTTCAAGTCCTTTGCCCATTTTTAATAGGGATTTTGTTTTTATGATATTGAATTGCAGGAGTTTCTTATATATTTTGGACATTAACACCTTATCAGGAAACATCTTAACAGTTTTATGAATACTGACTTTAAGGTTTCTTCCTTAATCTAACTGGACTTACTGTTTATTAAAAACATCTGAAAGAATGTATCGTGATCTTCACATGGTATAAGGGAATCTCATTACCTTTTTGCAGTGAAAATCTTAGTCAGGGACAAATGAGCTTTCCACTGCAGTTTTAGTAAGATAGAAAAGAATATCTAGTTTCTGCCCTAGTATGTCTGTGGAGCTGACAATCAAAATGGGACTTCAAGATATTGATTACAATCAAGACTGTGTGCCAGTAATACTGCATATAAGCCATCCTGTCATACATTTTCTATTCAGGGATGCAAACAACTGCTGCTCTTTTTCTAGAGTACAGCTTCAGAGTGCACAGCGGAAGCACTAACATAAGAATTCCAGAGTCTGGTAGGGTGACCCAGTGCTCTCTTACACTTCCATGCTGCCAAGCATCCACAAAGCAGGACCTAACTCTGTAGACTCAGTTCCAGTTCAGAGAGCTGGGGTGAAATACCACCTTTTAGCTAATTTTCTGTGAGTCTACATGACAGGACCCCTTTTTGACATTAAAGATGGAGAAGACATAGGCAAGAAGAATGGGCACCAAACAGTTATTTTGAAATTTATCTTTTATTGCCCTATTACATATCAGTAGGAAAGATGAGAGATTGAAAGGAAAGGTTATTCAGGCAACTAGGGCTTTTGAGTACATCGTGAGTTGTAAACTTTATAGATATACTTCTGGTTTTTCTAGCTCAGCACTTTTCTAGGAGTGGAAAGAACCTAAATATCATAGTTCTATGCCCAAAAGGAATGAGATTTCTTAACTTCATGTAAAATGTTAGATATAAACTTTATAAGCTCCATATCTTTCATAAATAAATAATATTTAATTTAGTTGAAATTGAAAAGAAACCATAAAACCCAAGTTTTGCTTTATTTGCTGAAAACCTTAGAAATAAAAATGATGTTGATCTTTTGATAATTAAGCCATGAGGCAGTCATAATTTTTTGTTGTACAGGTTAAGAGAGAATTTTGGAGAGTTCTTCCCAGAGTGAACTTAGACTGCAAAAGCTCAGCATCATCCTCAGAAAGAAAGCCTGGGCCAGTCACAACCCTGAGGTATGAAACTTTGTACATGTTGAGGCATAAAGCCGTATTATATCAACCCAGCACCAATGCAACAATTCAGACAAAACATTAAAAATAAAAGTTAAGCAGATTGTTTCATTCTTTGAAGACAAAATAAGTAGCTGAGTGAATTATTCATATTAGCTAGTGGCAGGTACATTGTTCTACGCTTGAATCCTCAATAGCTTTGCTGATGATCGTAATATCACCTAGTATACCCTGCTTTATCCCCTGTAGGGTCTTCCCCAAAGACAAAGACTTTTATGATGTTCAGCATCTGGCACATGGTTTTCCAGTTCCCAATTCAGGACACAAAATATCTTGCTTTAAATATCACTGTTCAAATGGTCCATTCAGTCTATGTGCATCTCTCTTCTACTAAAAATTTAATTAATCCAGATGCTTAGGTAATTTAACATTTCTAAACTGCGTTACTTCATATTCCTGTCTACATACCAGGACTTACAAAGGCTCTGCCCTAGAAACAATTTTTATCTTTGGTATCCTGGAAAGAGAAAGCTCCAATTCAGTCTTCAGCAGCGTAACTCCCTTACTGAATTTCTATTTTTTAGTGAAGGAGCTGTCCAGTGCTGAAATCTTGAAAGCCTTCACCCAACAATATCGAGTTTTAAATATAAATCTAAAGTTTATTAATTTGATTCCCCCACCCCCATCTCAGTATTACACTCTGGTCCCATTTTTAATTCTTCTCCATCAATCTCTACTTATTCAATGACCTGGCCTGAAATAATTTCTACATGAAAAAGTCAAGTCAGACAAATTTTGGCCTTTGATTTTTTTTTTTTTTTTTTAACCTTTGCATCCTGTCCATAAATCTCATCTTAGGTTTATAAAACTATGTGTATGTGAGAGAGTAGAGTTTACTGAAGTTCATGTAGTGACACAGTATCCTAACTATTTTATGTTTTTAAATCTTCACTATTTTAAGTGAAGAATAAATAACCGGGAAAGACTATAATCGTGAAGGTAGAAGACTTAGTTTCTTGTCCCATCTACTTGTTAGGTTTGGGAGACTGCACAAGTTATTTAACTTTATTATCTACGTTTCCTGATTAATACATACAAAAGAAGGGACTTACAGTTATTTTTAAGGATCTTTCTTGCTTTTTACTATTTTATGAACCCATGAACTACTTCAGCAGCATCCTATCAAATATTGGTTGATGATTAAAACAAATTTCTGGGAATAATTTCAATCTTTTTAACCAGTGACTTATCTGACATACAAAACACATTATTATTTTTATTCCTGTCTTATAATTTTATTTCAACCAATGGCATCTTGTCAACTAAACTTTATGGGGTACAACTCCACAAATCCTATTGATCAGAGAAAGAATTTTTCTATAAAGCAAAATTTGGATCTTTTCATCCCTCATGTATGAAACATCCTATAAATTTGACAAAGCAAAATTGCAATTGAAAGAATCCTATTTGGCAGATTTTACTGGGTGCTGAGAATCTGAAATCATTATACCCCAATCAATAGACAAATGGAAGCTTCATTTTTAAGCTACTGATGAGAAAAAAATCATTAGAAACTATTCTGGTTTAAAGAAATGAAGTTACTATTTTTCAGTCTTACCCACATGTTTCAGAAAATCATAAATCAGAAGAAAATAAGAAATAACACTTTATGCATTTGGAGTATATATAAAAATTCAGTGTCATTTTTATATTCCTTGGAAAAGAATTTTTACTCTCAGGTTTAAATCTACATTGCTGATTTGTTATTAGTTAACTACAATAATAAAGACACCAAGAGAATATCTACCATATAGAGTATAGTGCACAAATGCTAGAAAGTCCAAGTTTTGCAATCATCATGATTTTTCTGATTACTACTTAGGGTCTTTGGGGCTTAAACCCACAAATTTAGTAGCGGTTTTTAAAGATTTCAACTGTACCCAATAAATACTTCTAACAGGATTTTCCCCATAACCTGACAAAGCTAATTCATTTGAAAGTGAAAGCAAATCTCATTTTAAGAATGTTTTTACAAATGAACAATCAAACAGAAAGGTTGTAAGAATCAACAAAACATTTTTGGAAAAAAAAAAAGAGAAATAGTGAGTCTACTACGGTTTATACCAAATTTTTTTTCTTTTTCTTTTTCTTTTTTATTTTTCTATAGGCTACTGGAGTACAGATAGTATTTGGTTACATAAGTAAGTTATTTAGTGGTGATTTGTGATCTTGTGAGATTTGGTGCACCCATCAACCGAGCAGTATATATTGCATCCTATTTGGAGTCTTTTATCCTTTACTTCCCTCCTACCCTCCTAGGTCCCCAAAATCCATTGTATCATTCTTATGCCTTTGTGTCCTCATAACTTAGCTCCCACAGATCAGTGAGAACATATGATGTTTGGTTTTCCATTCCTGAGTTACTTCACTTAGAATAATAATCTCCAGTCTCATCCAGGTCACTGCAAATGCTGTTAATTCATACCTTTTTATGGCTGTGTAGTGTTCCATTGTATATATATATGCCACTGTTTCTTTACCTACTCATTGATTGATGGGCATTTGGGTTGGTTCCACGATTTCACAATTGTGAATTGTGCTGCTATAAACATGTGTGTGCAAGTATCTTTTTCCTATAATGACATCTTTTCCTCTGGGTAGATACTCAGTAGTGGGATTGCTGGATCCAATTGTAGTTCTACTTTTAGTTCTTTAAGGAATCTCCACACTGTTTTCCATAGTGGCTGTACTAGTTTACATTCCCACCAGCAGAGTAGAAGTGTTTCCTGTTCACCACATCCACACCAACATCTACTGTTTTTTGATTTTTTTGATTATGGCCATTCTTGCAGGAGTAAGGTGGTATCGCATTGTGGTTTTGATTTACATTTCCCTAATCATTAGTGATGTTGAGTATTTTTTCATATGTTTGTTGGCCATTTGTATACCTTCTTTTGAGAATTGTCTATTCATGTATTTAGCCCACTTTCTGATGGGATTTTTTTTTTCTTGCTGATTTATTTGAGTTCATTGTAGATTCTAGATATTAGTGCTTTGTCTGATGTATAGATTGTGAAGATTTTCTCCCACTCTGTAGGTTGTCTGTTTATTCTTCTGACTGTTCCTTTTACTGTGAAAAAGCTTTTGAGCTTAATTATGTCCCAGCTATTTATCTTTGTTTTTATTGCATTTGCTTTTGGGTTCTTGGTCATGAAATCCTTCCCTAAGCCAATGTCTAGAGGGTTTTTCCAATGTTATCTTCTAGAATTTCTATAGTTTCAGGTCTTACATTTAAGTCCTTAATCCATCTTGAGTTAATTTTTGTATAAGGTGAGAGATGAGGTTACAGTTTCATTCTCCTACATGTGGCTAGCCAATTATCCCAGCACCATTTGTTGAAAAGAGTGTCCTTTCCTCACTTTACATTTTTGTTTGCTTTGTTGAAGATCATTTGGCTGTAAGTATTTGGGTTTATTTCTGGGTTCTCTATTCTGTTCCATTGGTCTATGTGCCTCTTTTTATACTGGTACCATACTGTTTGGGTGACTACAGCCTTACAGTATAGTTTGATATCAGGTAATGTGATGCCTCCAGATTTGTTCTTTTGCTTAGGTTTGCTTTGGGTGTGCAGGTTGTTTTTTTGGTTACATATGAATTTTAGGATTTTTTTTTCTAATTCTGTGAAGAATAATGGTGGTATTTCAATGGGGATTGCATTGAATTTATAGATTGCTTTTGACAGTATGGTCATTTTCACGATATTGATTTTACCTATCCATGAGCATGGGATGTGTTTCCATTTGTTTGTGTCATCTATGATTTCTTTCAGCAGTGTTTTGTAGTTTTCCTTGTAGAGGTCTTTCACCTCCTTGGTTAGGTATATTCCCAAGCATTTTATGTTTTTTGCAGCTATTGTAGAAGGAGTTGAATTCTTGATTTGATTCTCCACTTGGTTGCTGTTGGTGTATAGAAGAGCTACTTATTTGTGTACATTAATTTTGCATCCAGGAATTTTGCTGTATTCTTTTATCAGTTGTAGGAGCTTTCTGGGGGAGTCTTTAGGGTTTTCGAGGTAAACTATCATATCATCAGCAAACAGTGACGGTTTGACTTCCTCTTTATCTATTTGTATGCTCTTTATTTCTTTCTCTTGTCTGATTGCTCTGGCTAGGATTTCCAGTACTATGTTGAAGAGGAGTGGTGAGAGTGGGAGTCTTTGTCTTGTTCCACTTCTCAGAGGGAATGCTTTTGACTTTTTCCCATTCAGAATTCTGTTGGCTGTGTGTTTATCATAGATGGTTTTTATTACACTGAAGCATGTCCCTTGTATTCTGATATTGCTGAATGTTTTAATCATAAAGGGATGCTGGATTTTGTCAAATGATTTTTCCATATCTATTGACATGATCATGTGAGTTTTGTTTTTAATTCTGTTTATGTGGTGTATCACATTTATTGACTTGTGTATGTTGAACCATACCTGCATCCATGGTATGAAATCCACTTGATCATGGTAAATTATCTTTTTGATATGTTGTTGGATTCAGTTAACTAGTATTTTGTTAAAGATTTTAGCATCTATGTTCATCAGGGATTATCAGTCTGTACTTTTCTTTTTTGGTTATGTTCTTTCCTAGTTTTAGCATTAGGGTGATTCTGGCTTCATAGAATGAATTAAGGAGAGTGCCCTCTTTCTCTGTCTTGTGAAATAGTGTCAATAGGATTGGTACAAATTCTTCTTTGAATGTCTGGTAGAATTCTGCTGCAAATTCATCTGGTCCTAGACTTTTTTTGTTGGTAATTTTTAAATTATCATTTCAATCTCACTGCTTGTTATTGGTCTGTTCAGGGTATCTAATTCTTCCTGAATTAAGCTAGGAAGGTTGTATTTTTCCAGGAATGTATCCATCTCATCTAGGTTTTCTAGTTTATGCATGTAAATGTGTTCATACTGGCCTCACATTATCTTCTGTATTTCTGTGGTGTCAGCTGTAAAATCTCTCATTTCATTTCTCATTGTGGTTATTTGGATTTTCTCTCTTCTTTTCTTCATTAATCTTGCTAATGGTCTATCAATTTTATTTATCTTTTTGAAGAACCAGCTTTTTGTTTCATTTATCTTTTGTAATTTTTTTGTTTCAATTCATTTAATTCTGCTCTGATCTTGGTTAGTTCTTTTCTTCTGCTGGGTTTTGGTTTGGTTTGTTCTTGTTTCTCTAGGTCCTTAAAGTGTGACCTTAGATTGTCAGTTTGTGCTCTTTTAGTCTTTTTGATATAGGCGTTTAGGGCTATAAACTTTCCTCTTAGCATCACCTTTACTGTATCTCAGAGGTTTTGATAGGTTGTGTCACTATTGTCATTATGTTTGAATATTTTTTTATTTCCATCTCGATTTCGTTTCAACCCAAGGATCATTCAGGAGCAGATTATTTAAGCTCCATGTATTTGCATGGTTTTGAAGTTTCCATTTGGAGTTGATTTACAATTTTATTCCACTGTGGTCTAAGAGAGTGCTTGGCATAATTTCGATTTTCTTTAATTTGTTGAGGCTCTTTTGTGGCCTATCATATGGTCTATCTTGGAGAACGTTCCACGTGCTGTTGAATAGAATTATATTCTGCTGTTGTTGGATGGAATGTTTTGCATGTATCCATTAAGTCCATTTGTTGTAAGGCATAGTTTAAACCCATTGTTTCTTTGTTGACTTTCTGTCTTGATGACCTCTCTAGTGCTGTCAGTGGAGTACTGAAGTCCCCCACTATTATTGTGTTGCTGTCTATCTCATTTCGGGTCTACTAGTAATAGTTTTATAAATTTGGGAGCTCCAGTGTTAGGTGTATATATGTTTAGGATTGTGATACTTTCCTGTTGGACAAGGCCTTTTACCATTATATAATATCCCTCTTTGTCTCTTTTAACTGCTGTTGCTTTAAAGTTTGTTTTGTCTGATGTAAGAATAGCAACCCTTGCTTGCTTTTGGTGTCCATTTACATGAAATGCCTTTTCCACCTCTTTAAGTTTATGTGAGTCCTTACGTGTTAGGTGACTCTCTTGAAGGGAGTGGATAGTTGATTGGTGAGTTCTTATCCATTCTGCTCTTCTGTGTCTTTTAAGTGGAGCATTTAGGTCATTTACTTTCAATGTTAGTATTGAGGTTTGAGGTACCATCGCATATACCATGCTATTTGTTGCCTGGGTACTTTGGTGTTTTTTTTGTTTTCTGTCTTTGTTTTTTGACTTCTATTTTTGTTTTATAGTTCCTGTGAGATTTATGCTTTAAAGAGATTCTGTTTTGATGTGTTTCCAGGATTTGCTTCAAGATTTAGAGCTCCTTCTAGCAGTTCTTGTAGTGGTGGCTTGGTAGTGACTAATTGTCTCAGCATTTGTTTGTCTGAAAAAGACTGTATCTGTCCTTCATAAATGATGCTTAGTTTCATTGGATACAAAATTCTTGGCTGATAATTGTTTTGTTTGAAAAGGCTGAAGATAGGACTCCAATCCTTTCTAGCTTGTAGGGTTTCTGCTGAGAAATCTGCTGTTAATCTGATAGGCTTTCCTTTATAGGTTACTTGGTGCTTTTGTCTCACAGCTCTTCAGGTTCTTTCCTTCATCTTAAGTTTAGGTAACCTGATGACAATGTGCCTAGGCAATGATCTTTTTGCAATGGATTTTCCAGGTGTTCTTTGTGCTTCTTGTATTTGGATGTCTAGGTCTCTAGCAAGGCTGGGGAAGGTTTCTTCAGTTATTCCTCCAAATATGTTTTCCAAACTTTTAGATTTCTCTTGTTCCTCAGGAACACCAATTATTCTTAGGTTTGGTCATTTAACATAATCCAAGACTTCTTGAAGGCTTTGTTCATATTTTCTTATTCTTTTTTCTTTGTCTTTCTTGGATTGGGTTAATTCTAAGACCTTGTCTTGAAGTTCTGAATTTCTCTCTTCTACTTGTTCAATTCTATTGTTGAGACTTTCCAGAGTATTTTCGATTTCTATAAGTGTGTCCAGTGTTTCCTAAACTTTTGGATTTTTATTTATGGTATCTATTTCATTGAATATTTCTCCCTTCACTTCTTGTATCCTTTTTTGGATTTCCTTGCATTGAGCTCTGCCTTTCTCTGGTCCCTCCCTGATTAGCTTAGTAATTAACCTCCTGAATTCTTTTTCAGGTAAATCAGGGATTTATTCTTGGTTTGAATCCATTGCCAGTGAGGTAGTGTGACTTTTTCAGGGTGCTGAAGAGCCTTGTTTTGTCATATTACCAGAGTTGGTATTCTGGTTCTTTCTCACTTGGGTAGGCTCTGTCAGAGGGAAGGTCTAAGTCTGAAGGCTGTTGTTCAGATTATTTTGTCCCACCAGGTGTTCCCTTGATGTAGTACTCTCCCCGCTTTTCCTATGGATGTGGTTTCCTGAGGGCCAAGCTGTAGTTATTGTTTTCTCTCTTCTGGGTCTAGCCACCCAGCAAGTCTACCAGGCTCTGGGCTGGCACTGGGGGTTCTCTGCACAGAGTCCTGTGATATGAACTGTCTATGGATCTCTCAGCCATGGATACCAGCACCTGTTCCTGGTGCTGGGGGAACAGGGGGGTGAAATGGACTCTGTGAGCGTTCTTATCTTAGGTGGTTTAATGCTCTATTTTTGTGCTGGTTGGCCTCCTGCAGGGAGGTGCTACTTTCCAGACAGCATCAGCTGTGGTAGTACAGAGAGGAACCGGTATTAAGCAGGGACCCAGAACTCCCAAGAGTATATGACCTTGGTGTTCAGATACCAGGGTGGGTAGGGAAGGTCTATCAGGTGGGGGCAGGGCTACGTGTGTCTGAGCTCAGACTCTCCTTAGGCGGGTCTTACTGTGGCTGCTGTGAAGGATGGGGGTGAGGTTCCCAGGTCAATGGAGTTATGTTCCTAGGAAGATTATGGCTGCCTCTGCTGAGTCATGCAGGTCGTCAGGGAAGTAGGGGAAAGCTGGCAGTCACAGTCCTCACCCAGCTCCCACACAATCTAAAGGCCCGATCTTACTCCCACCGTGCCCCCTCTAACAGCACTGAGTCTGTTTCCAGGCAGTAGGTGAGCAGGGCTGAGAACTTGCCCCAGGCTACCCACCTCCCGCCTGTGAGTCTGCATGTAGAGTCTGCATCCCTGTAGAGTCTGCATGCCCGATTCATGCCCTCCTATGAGTTTCTGGCCAGGAGGCTTCTTGACCAGTTCAAAACGTTACAACGTTCAGCTGGAGAGTTCCTTCTCCCTGTGGCATTTTCCCCACGCCTCTGGCTGCCCTCTCAAAGGATCCCTGTGAGTCAGGCAGGAATGGCCTGCTTGGGGACCCAGTGAGCTCATGGGGCCATTCCCGCTGCTTCCTCTACCCCTGTATTTTGCTCAACTCTCTAAATTTATTCAGCTCCAGGTAAGGTCAGAATCTTCTCCCGTAAACTTGACCTTCAGTTTCCCCAGTGTGGGTATGTGTTCAGGGGCAGAGGATCTCCTTTCCCACTTCCGCATTTTGGCCATTCATAGTATTTGGGGTGTTTCCCAGGTCCTGCAGGAGCAATCCACTTCCTTCAGAGGGTCTGTGGGTTCCTTTGGGTTTCCTGCTTTATTCCTGCAGTTGTTCTGGAGCTAAAATTCACAATGTGAGCCTCCACACACTGCTCTGTCTGAGTTGGAGTTGCAATCTAGTCCTGCTTCCCATCTACCATCTTGTCCCTGTTTCTCCAGTATATACCAAAAATCTATAATGCTCTAAGTATATACCAAAACTCTATGATGCTCTAACTAATGTTAAGAATGTGGTATGGGTACAGTTTTTTTTTTTATGTTATTATGATTTCAGTACTTTTGGGGGAACAGGTGGTGTTTGATTACATGGATAAGTTCTTTAGGTGTGATTTCTGAGATTTTGGTGCACCCCTCACCCAAGCAGTGTACATTGCACCCAATATGCAGTATTTTATTCCTCACCTCCCCCTACCCTTCTCCCCAAGTCCCCAGAGTACATTATGTTATTCTTATGCCTTTGTGTTTTCATCGCTTTGCTCTCACTTATAAATGAGAACATACGATGTGTGGTTTTTCCATTCCTGAGTTACTTCACTTAGAATAATGGTCTTCAGCTCCATCCAGGTTGCTGCGAATGCCATGGTGTGCTGCTATAAACGTACCTGTGCAAGGTCTTCTTCATATAATGAATTCTTTTCCTCTAGGCAGACACCCAGTAGTAGGGTGTGGTTATCTTTACGATGTTACACAATGATTTGTTGACCAGAATTCAGCATTATACTCTTCCTAAGGGTATTAACATTTGTTTTCAAAGAACACACCTGAAAATAAAATTTCACTTTAATCCTTAATCACACACATGCACACACACGCGCGCACACACACACACACACACACACAATTAATCACTCTTGTATTCCCTCTTCCACATATGAGAAAAATTAGGTTTACCTCGAGGATAATATTATGGAACTATGATTCCAAGTCCCTTCATCAAGCAGAAAAGCATGAAATGTCTTTCAGGTGACTTTAATTTATATTCAGCTTTCTTCTTTACAATACTACACACTCTCTCATTTTGTTTTACAATTCTTCTAATATATTTTCTAATAAAGAAGCTCAGATCTCTTTTTTTCCATTAATAGACATTTCTTCATTTAAATATCTGCCTATTCTTTTCTTCCCTCTCAAAAATGATCTTATATATAAAGTGGGTCACAGAAAACTGTTAATGTCAAGTCATGCAAGATCCATTAAACCACCTTCCGGGGTTTAGGAAGCAATAGAGAACATTACCAGGAATCTATTTCAGGTAGAAAACACTCCTGTTTCTAGTGTACTTCTCTAAGAAAATGATTCTGTTAGAAAAAAAATAGGTAATGTTAAATATTGTACTTGTTTTCAATGGCTTAAAAATCCCAAAATTTTAGGCTCCCCAAAGATTAAACAAAAGTAAAACTGTATTATATTGTATGTTATCTGATTAACAGTTTTGCAAACTGCCTTTTTAAAACTCTTTAGACCCAGAACAGTATGAGAAAACACAGCATGCATTCAACTTGGAGTTGGAAAATCTAATTTTGATCTCTGATCTGCCCCCAACACACTGTGGTGGGATACACAGTATCTACTGGCTGCACTTTCCCCTCTGCGAAGTGTGGGGTAGAAACCAGATGATCATTTAGGCCAATATAACTCGGTGACATTTCCACGGTTCTCACCAGTTCATTCAATCTATACACATTCACTGAGTTCTCATCTTGTGCCAGGGGCTGGGGAAATAACAGATGACAGGGTATATATAGCCATGACCACTCAAGAGTCCAGGGGGATAGACCAGCAGGTGAATCAATATGAACACATTTTGAGATGTGGCTGTATCTGCCAAGTATTATCACCTGGCTTCTATCATTCTCCTCACTTTCTCGCCACATAAATAGGCACCTCCATCCACACCCATGTATACACACTCCAGCAGTCTCCCTACCAAAAGAAAAAATAGCTATTAATCCAAGTCGGTGAATAAACATCCACCATATCCTAATTTCATGTGGACAAAGGGTGTCTGAGTGGCTCAATTTTTTGGTATGACTTAGTTGTTAGAAATGTGAACCGATGGCTGAAAACTTTGCATTATGATTATGGAAAGAAAAGCAGTTTTAAAATTAAGGGGAGTTGTATATGAAAAAATGAAGACATTTCAGTTGTAACCAAGTCTGGAAGGACATAACCATGTTGCACTAACATGTACCCTCCATTAGTTGCTTATGCAGTCTGAAATTATTGCTTTGGTTTAAAGTATTCGCCACTGTTACAAGGTAAATCTTCATGGTGTAGATTATATTCTGTGCCTTTTCCAGTCATTAAATGCTTAATGTGAATTAGCTTCTCTGATTCTGTTTTACAGCAAAATGAGAGTAAAATGCTGCTGAAACTGTTCAAACCCCTCTGCTATATGTGAGAGCTGTGGGAGTAGATCCTGGTAGAGGTTCTGGAAAGGGGCTGAACTTAGGACTAAGCTAGGCTAAGGCTGTGGAAAATGGAGCCAAGAGAAAACCAAAGATGGTATTTGAGGCAAAGTCAAAGCTGAGACTCAAGAATGGGGCCCTAATGAAATATTAATCTAGAAGGTCAGAAACTATGAGACAAGGCAAGGTGCCAAATTCAGAAAGAAATGCAGCACAGGATTAATAAATTAAAATCAAGGCGGGAGGAGAAATTGGCCCAAAACTTACAGAAATGTCTCAAATATGAGTTAGAGAATCTTTTAATGGAAGTTGAGATCTTCTGAATGAGATAAAAGGACGAAATATATCAGCAAAGTCTTGCATACAAAGTCATCTGCTCTAGTGCCAAATCCTGTCACCCACTATTGAGATGGTACAGGAACATCTGTTGTCTCCTTTTGCCTTTGATCTGTTGTCTCCATTTGCCTTTGGTTTCTTTTCTTTCTCTCTCTCTCTTTTTTTTTTTTTTTATTTGAGATGGAGTTTCACTCTTATCACCCAGGCTGGAGTGCAGTGGTATAATCTCGACTCACTGCAACCTCCGCCTTCTGATTTCAAGTGATTCTCCTGCCTCGGTCTCCCGAGTAGCTGGGATTACAGGTGCATGCCACCATGCCCAGCTAATTTTTTTGTATTCTTAGTATACAGGGGCTTTCACCATGTCGGCCAGGCTGGTCTCAAACTCCTGACCTCATGATCCACTCACGTAGGCCTCCCAAAGTGCTGGGATAACAAGCATGAGCTACCACGCCCATCCTGGTCTCATTTCCTACAGTGCTAGATCTCCACCTTCCACACAAGTCCGCAGGGGAAACAGTCAGGATGGGGACATAGATTTTAGAGACTGATGGAGCAACTGGCTTAGTAAAATGGCATTTCTTTACCACTCATTTATCCCTCAAGCATCAGAGATATTGCTGAGTCAAACCCTCCCGAGTGCTGGACTCTTGCTTTCTTTTCCCAAATCGCACCACACTCATGAGATGTCATTAGTAGTGATGTTTTATCTGTCTTCACCTCTACAAAAACATGTTCCAGGAGGACAGGGATCTCTCTGTCTGATCTAATGAGTCCCTCACATCTATCAGAATCTGGTCCTTAATACATGTTTGTGGAAGGAGTTAATGAAAAGAACAGCCTTGTTCATTTTACAGATCAACCACCTAGATTTGATCTACAATGAATAACCACCCAAATCTCTCCAAACATAGGTTTCATCCTGAAGCCACTTTGCCAAGGTTAGATACAAGTTCAGGATAAATGTATTAGGTTGCTGCAAAAGTAACTGCAGTTTTGGCCGGGCACAGTGGCTCACGCCTATAATCCCAGCACTTTGGGAAGCCAAGGCAGGTGGATCACCAGAGGTCAGGAGTTCGAGACCAGCCTGACCAACATGGTGAAACCCTGTCTCTACTAAAAATACAAAAAATTAGCCAGGCGTGGTGGCGCACACCTGTAATCCCAGCTATTCAGGAGACTGAGGCAGGAGAATCGCTTGAAACCAACAGGGAGGCAGAGGCTGCAGTGAGCCGGGATGGCACCATTACACTCCAGCCTGGGCGACAAAGGTGAATCTCCACCTCAAAAAAGAAAAAAAAAGAAAAGAAAAGAAAAGAAAGTAATTGCGGCTTTGCCATTGAAAGTAACGGCAAAACAGCAATTACTTTCGCACCAGCATAATATTTACTTAATAAAATCTCTTTGGCACAGTCATTAAAAAGAACAAAATCATATCCTTTGCAGCAACATGGATGCAGCTGGAGGCCATTATCTTAAGCAAATTAACGCAGGAACAAAACACCAGGTACCTCATGTTCTGACTTACAAGTGGGAGTTAAACATTGGGTACTCATGGACATAAAGATGGCAGCAAGAAAAACTGGGGACTGCAAGAGGGAGAGCAGGGAGTGGGGTAAGGGATGAAAGACTACCTACTGGATACTATGCTCACTACCTGGATGACAGGATCAATTGTAACCCAAACCTCAGAGTCATTCAATATACCTATGTAACAACCTGCATGTGTACCCCCTGAATCTAAAATAAAAGTTGAAATTATTTATTTAAAAAAAGAAAAAGAAAAGTGAGTCAACTTGGCTGGGCACAGTGGCTCATGCCTGTAATCCCAGCACTTTGGGAGGCCAAGGTGGGCGGATCACGAGGTCAGGAGATTGAGACCATCCTGGCGAACACAGTGAAACCCTGTCTCTACTAAAAATACAAAAAAAAATTAGCCAGGCGTGGTGGCGGGCGCCTGTACTCCCAGCTACTCGGGAGGCTGAGGCAGGAGAATGGCGTGAACCCGGGAGGCGGAGCTTGCAGTGAGCCGAGATTGGACCACTGCACTCCAGCCTGGGCCACAGAGCGAGACTCTGTCTCAAAATAAATAAATTAATTAATTAAATAAATAAATAAATAAATGAAAAATAAAAATGAGTCAGCTTGACACATCTGGATGAGAGCAGTCAGTCAAGTGATTATGATTAAACCAGATCAAACTTTGTTAGCAGGAGGGGGCATTTAGGGGTTTTCCCTGAGGTGATATTTAATGATTTAGCTGTGGAGGGATTTCCCTCCCAAGCTGAGCATGACTGACACTGAATTGCATGGGAACAGGACCCTTCTAAGAGGCCATGAGGATGTTTGCCTGATGTACCCCAATAGGACTGAACTGGAAGGTATTTGTGGTGAACAGAATAGAGCTCCCCAAAGATGTCCATGTCGTAATCCCTGGAACCTGTGAATATGTCCCCTTACATGTCGGAAGGGACTCTAAAACTGTGATTAAGATAGGGACCTTGGGATGAGGAGATTATCCTGTAGTATCTGGATAGTTCCAGTCTAATCACCTGAGTCCTTAGAGGGGAGAATCTTTTTTAGCTGAGTCAGAGAGAGATGTGCTAATGGAAACAGGCTCAGGGAGACGCAATGTAAAAAGAACTCGACTCATTATTCCTGGCTTTGAAGATAGAGGAAGGAGCCAGGAGCCAAGAACTGTGGGTGGCTTCTGGAAGGTGGAAAAGCCAAGGAAACAGATTCCCCCCTAGAGCCTCCGGAAGGAACTCTGCCCTACTGACACCTTGATTTTAGTCCAGTGGGACCCGTATTGGAACTTCTGACCGCTTTGCATTGTTTTAAGATACTAATTTTTGGTAACTTGTTATGGCAGGAAAAGAAAACGAATACGGCATTGTATATGCCAACATCATCTCTTTGCTGTCTATTGCTACTTTGTTTGACACATTTTGTGTAAATAATAAAGCCATAATGTTGGGTTAGCTCCCCACAAATTTTTTAAGTAAATACATAAAAGCTCTTTGGGCTTAAGACACATATCCATTTGAGGAGCCTTTCAGCGTGAACCAGAAGTTTTCTTTACTAGAGGATAATTTATTTTTGTTTTTCTGCCCTGCTAGAATCACTTTCTGTTTACATTCTTTTCTGTCTTAGCACACAGCTTTATAATGGTAGAAAAGATAAGCAAACAAGGGTCTGAAAAGATTATGAGAAAGCAGTTTTACTTTGGGTTTTGCCTGCTCAGATGGCAATAGACACTTCAGATTAAACTCTGCCTGGAAATTTAAGCTCATTAGTGTTCCGTAAGGCAAAAGAGACCCCAACAGAAGTGATTTAAAAACAAACAAACAAACAAACAAACAAACAAAAAACAGAATTGGTACAAATGAGCTTTAGAGGAAAAAGAACGCAAGCACTTCTTTCCTCTGGAGGATGTCCCTTGGTGACAGACATGAGTGTTTTCCAATGTCGTTTAGAAAGATTTCAATAAATCTTTTAAAAATCGTTTTAAAGTTTTGGGGTATACAGTGTTAAATTCTCGGCCACCTTGAAAAACTCACCATTCAGAATAATATCCCCAGGGTTGCAGATGGCAAGTTGTCCACCCAATTCCAAGGCTCTCCTGCTCCTTTCTCATAAACACTGGCCACAACAAAGGGACAGGTACAGAAGGTAAGTAGATAGAGCCCTCCTATGGAAGCGGTGTCGCTCTGGCAAGTTGGAAGCAGAACTCCTGTGTTTTAGTCCTGTACTCACTAAGGTACAACAGTTTCTGTACTCAATGAGCACTTTCTGTACTCACTAAGGTAACAGCAGTTTCACCTGCAATGCCTATCTATACAAAAGTGATTCCTCTAATGTTCTATTTTCCCCCAACAGGCCTATCCTGTTCATTACAGCATCTTCTCTGGCCTTTGCCCCAGGATCCAAAGAGTCATCAGGTTCCCTATATCAGCTTGAATGTCTATAGAGGGCAGGTGATGAGCAGAGTCCTGGCTCTTCTGGCCCATTCACGGTGGTAATCTCCCCAGTTTCCAAATGCATAGGGATGTAAAGTATGGACTTGACAAATGGCAGAGTTCCTGAAGTATGAAATAAGAGTTGTCATTAGGAAAAGCCAAGAAGCCACCCAAATTGTCCCTTCCTCTCTCCCACCAAGACTGTGGTGATACCATGTTCTGAGCAGAATGGCAGATTGGTGCCACCCTCAAAGTCGTAAAGCTTGTAATGGTGGTGGACCTCATCATTTCCCCCACTTAATTCCATAGTCTGGCCCCTTAAATAAACAGGTAGGTCATGGTGGAACATGGTAGGCATCCACAAACTTAATCAAGAAGTAGCCCAGGCCGGGTGCAGTGGCTCACGCCTGTAATCCCAGCACTTTGCAAGGCCGAGGCAGGTGGATCACAAGGTCAGGAGTTCAAGACCAGCCTGGCCAAAATCATGAAACCCCGTCTCTACTAAAAATACAAAAAATTAGCTATGCATGGTGGCAGGCGCCTGTAATCCCAGCTACTTAGGAAGCTGAGGCAGAGAATTGCTTGAACCCGGGAGGCAGAGGTTGCAGTGAGCCGAGATCATGCCACTGCAGTCCAGCCTTGGCGACAGAGCGAGACTCCGACTCAAAAAACAGAAGTAGCCCAAGTGTGACTTCTGCGCTGGAAATGTTATCCTTTCTAGAACAGATCAGCGTCTCACATGGGATGTGTTTGCTGATCTGGTAATTCCATTCTGTTCAATACCCCATCAGGAAAGAGGATCAGGAGCAGTTTACATTCCTAGTCTTGTCCCAGGGCTATTAACACCCCTGTTTTCTTAATAATATTGTCTGAAGAGAGATATTTTTGGCCACACATTCCACAGAGCAGCACACTGGCCCACTATGTTGATAACATCATGTTCATTGGATGGGATAGGCAGAAAGTAGCAGGTTCCCTGGATGTACTAAGACAAATACAATCCAGAGAGTGGAAGATAAACCCTACAAAAATTCAGAGACCTCCCACATTCATGAGTATTTGGGGATCCAGTGGTCTGGGGCATGCTAGGATATTTTCTCCTCCAAAATAAAGAATGAGTACTACATCTTACACCTCCTACCACTAAGAAAGAAGTACAATTCTTGGGAGGCTTTTTCGGGTTTTCAGGTAGCATATACCAAACTCGAGAATACCACTCCAGCTCATTGGTTAGTAGATTCAGAAATCTGACCATTTTAAATGGAGCCCTGAGCAAGATAGAGTCCTGCAACAGGGCCAGAAGATCCCATGGTGTTTGTGGTATCTGTGGTAGATAAAGACACTGAATTGGAGATCTGGCAACTCCCATGGCAGAATTTCAGGCTGGACTCCTAGGATGGTGGACCACTTGAAAATATCTTCTGGAAGACTAAGGGGTCCTTTCCTAGAGACTGAGCTCTGACCTTAGATCATCAAGTGGCCATGCAGCCAGAATTTCCCATCATGAGCTGAGCTATCAGACCAATCAAGTCATAAAATCAGGGGGCACAGCAGCAATCCTTTGTACAATGGAGGAGGAACACCTAGGATTTGGCACAAGCAGGAGCATCAGGCACAAGTAAACTGCATAAACCAGTGACCACGTTCCAACATTTCCTAGCCGGTTGTATCAGTGCCTCTCTGTCAACACTCACCTATGTCCTAATGCTGTCGTGAGAGACACGAAGTGAACTTAGTGTTGGGAGACGGAGGCTGGATGGCCCTCGGGGGCTGACCCACAGGGTGCCAGACTTTGGGATATAGCAGAGAGAGCTTGGCATGGCTTATTACTCCAGACTGTAGAATCCTGGAAAAGAGCTACCATGCAGCCCACGCCTGGTCGACTGGAGGACCACCTTAGTGGAAGGGGACAATCAGGGCCTCTGGCCTGCCATGTGCACAAGCATAACAATTGCTGTTGTTTAACATGTGGATGGAATATTTGATCCATTTCAACCAGGCATTTGCATCTTGGTATGCTGTTTTAATTGCCAAAGTTT